>NC_046163.1:56091954-56304185 GCF_011064425.1 Rattus rattus | reverse complement strand
CTAGAGTTGAGGGTGATTATAAAGCCACCATTTGGGGCCTAGGAACTGAATGAACTAGAGTCCTCTGCAAGAGCAGTAAATTCTGTTAATGGCCAAGAAATCTCTCCTGCCCCTCTCATCATAACTTTTAGATGAGGAAAGAGGCATTCATTGAGTACTAATACTGTATCATGTAGGTTTATTTTTTAAACTGGATTTCAGGAAGGAACTTGTTTTCTTGATGAAACTAAAAGGATTCCCATCACTTGCATGAATCATTTCCTGGGATTAGTTTCAACAAAGCTAAACATATTCATTTTATAATGATTTCTATACCTTGCCTTTTAAGTGACTATTCTTAGCATTTTGGTTATAACTCAACTCATACATCCAAAAATCTTTCATTTGTCTACATCTTGCATTTACTACACACTCAATATCATACCCAATTTCTAGATTATGTTTATAAGATGCAAGAAATATAAAATTTTTGCATTTGCCAGAGTCTTAGACAGACACATGATAGTCTAAAATGTTGTTGACGATTTTCTTGTTTGTAACCAAAATGACACTCTGCTACATTAAAATGTATACCACAACATGCTACACACACACACTCACTCTACACACACAAACACAGACATGCACATGCACGCACATGTATGTATGCACATACATACCACACATACACACACAGCTCCACCACCACCACCATTATCAAGACTAGACAGTTTTAATCACTGAACTTTCTCTCAATTCCCAGGAAGAACTGTGGCAGAGTAAGTTTTGCATATGTTAAATGTCTCCTGAATTTTCCACATGCTGTTAGGTTATGGTAGTTGACAAAAGAAGAGAACGTTGGGACAGATTTCAAAAATTTCCTTGGCCAATTGTACCAACATGCACAATTATCAGGGGTGAGCTTAAGCCATAAATGCAAGTTCGATATTTATACTTAAGTTAAAAGAAAGATATAGGAATATAGTAGGCCACTGCAAGCACACATGGGGATGAAGAATGAAAAGGTATTTTCAGATATTTTTAAATAAACACTTGTACTGCAGCTGACTTTAAATTCCCTTCTAATGAGTATGTCTGCAATCCTTATATCAGCCTGGAAAAAGTATTCCCCAATGTAGATATTTTATAAACAGTGGTATAAAAGTCAGTAGTGCTGGAAAACTGTGCAGACAGGTGTTTCTTCAGTGTTGTCAAGAAATGCTGAAAAGGTGCAAGTGTTTAACATTACAGCTTGTCTGAGGGCTGTTGTGGGGGGCTTTATATGCTGTGTGAGTTTGATAGATTAGTGTGTATACAAAAAGACATGTAAATAATTTGGAAGTACATTACTGTACATCTGCCACAGATCAAGACATTTAGAAAAAGATGGCTCATTAGGTTGAAAGAGAGGGTTGGGGGGAGGGAGGAAGGAAGAAGACTACTCCAGGGTCTGGGTGGAATACTCAGAACCCAGGGAAAACTGAGCTATAATGTTCATGTAATCTTTACAGATGAGAGAGAGAAATAGAGAAAAGATAAAAGATAGAGAGAAGATAGAAAGAACCTCAAACCTGTGGGCCTGCTACCTTGCTGGACGACAAGGGAAAATAAGATAAGGCAAAATGTGGAAAGTGAGTTCTGCTCCCCAATGATATCCCCCTCTGATCCTTTGACCTTCCTGAGCACACACACACACACACACATATACACACACACACACAGAGAGAGAGAGAGACAGATAGAGAGAGACAGACAGGGCAGAAACAGAGACAGACAGACAGACAGACAGACGGAGGACAGAGACAGAGAGAAACAGAGAGACAGAGAGAAGAAATGTTTAAAAAGTTAAAATATTAGAAAAACAATAATTATGGTCCAATTTAAATCAATACAGCAATGCAGCTATGACCTTGCTTTTATATGACCCTAATATCCCCAAGTTGTCAGCACTGTCTCTGATTATATATAAATCAGACACTCTGAAAGTCATATCATCAAATATGCTTTAATATAATGCTAATGAGGGAAAGATTGGTTGGTTGCATGGTGAAATATTGAGTTCATGATAATCTTAAAATGCAGGAAGAATAGTGTAAAACCGGTCTACTTCCTAAAGAAATGATCACCACACCTTCGCACATACAGTGGATTTTCACTATCCAAAGCAGTTCCTTTTTGTCCTGATGGCCCTGAAATTCAATAGAATTAGGCCACCAAATACTTGAAGGCAAATATTAGTAGTAAGTTAGTGACACTTCTTCATCCAATTTTATGCCTGGATTTATAACATCAACCTCTATTGTATTTTTTCATTTCTCCCCCCTTCTTCTTCTTTCTTTCTGGGACACCACCTGTTCCTCAGTCATTTAGGGAAGAAATTGGAATGTGAAGGGGAGTATCTTCAAGATATTATATCTATGGCCTTTCTTAAGGTAATTCAAGTTGGAAGAGGCCAAAAAGAACTCTATGCTAAATTTATGTGTGTTCCCAGAGACGAGAAATTATTTTTTCTCTGTCCTCTTCATGAGTTTTATTTAAACAAGTGGATAACAGGTGCTGCATGCCTGGAACATGCTGTGCTCAGAATATTCTAGGGAGGACTTGAGTTGTTCACTCTGGAGAAAACGTCTCAAGTCTCAGCCTGAGTTAAAACCAGATGCTCTTGGAAATCTCTGGAAAGATAATCCTTGGTGATAGGTTGGGACTTTAAGGGATAGAGCTGCCCTCCAAATGCTTGGTAAGGAAATGGCTAACAGAACCCTACCATGGTGAATATTACCCTTACACACTCTGGGAAAGAATGTTTCCCCTGTGTTTTAAATGGAAGAAATCATGCAAGATGGAACGACTTACCAAACCAGTATGCTACTCCAATTTGGTTAAGGGATATGTTTATGTTAAATGCGATGTTTATGCCAAATGGTGACAGTCATGTAGGAAATGGACATCAGTGACAAAAAGAAGAAAATGATGGCTAGTTGGATTAAAGTACAAACCAATCTCCCCTGCCCCGCTCCTGATTTAACCTTAGAATTACCAGACAGGAGCTCATGGATTTGACCTAATAAAGACAATTTACACAGTGCTATGGACAAGGAAAGAGCCGAGGGACAATATTTGTAAGTCATAACATTACTAATACATACATACTTTATATGAATAAACTATTTTGTAATAAGATGAACATGGTCCATCTTTGAAGAGAAAAGGAAATCTGAGTTTCTAAAGAAGAACTCCTTCTGGCCCTTGGGGAGTGGGGGTTATTTTCAAGTCACTGTCACATAAAGTTATGTTGAAGAATATGAGGCATGCTATGGGCAGCATCTCCCTAATTCTTCCAGGAAGCTCTGGAATATGATTTAAGTTGATTACTGAAGCCTTTTATAAGCATGGCAAAGACATTCACATCTGGCCCACCCTGTCCCTGTGTCTGTGAGTCATTGTGTCACTCCAAAAATACAGTACTGTTGTTTATCTTATTAATGGTCATAGTAGCTGTAAAAAAATTGTAATTATGCTGAATGCCATCTATAGCTTTACAGTTCCAGCTTAGGATCTGCATGTTTCCATGTTGTTTTATTCATTCAAGTTGACCAGAGTTTCAGGTGTTTCAGTTTGGACTTACTGGGGACACTAGATTCTATGGAGGAGATGGTCTTAGTATAAAGTAGTCAATATAAAAACAAAACGTAAACAAAAGCCCAAAAACTAGAGGTTATTAGGATCAAACAGTGGATGAGTGAAGCCCTCAGCCCAGCATTGTCTCAGTTCCATATGTTATCAAATACATACTTCTAAGAGTTTTAGAGAAATTGCACAGATAGCCATGCTGGTCACAGCTGTTTCAAATGTGAAGTCCCAGTCTCTAGTCCATCATGTGGGAGCTCTGATGTGTGAAAGCCTGGGACTTCCTGACTCTGGGCAGTAACACATCCCAAAAATGACATGAATGTTTTGTAAACTCCAGGTAGTCCTGGTTCTGTCCCAACCATCCTCCGATAGATACTTGTCATCACAAGTAGCTAGGGAGGGAGCACAGAGCTGATTGGTATAGATATGAGGTCACCTAAATGGCCTTACACAAATGCATTGTGTTCAGAGGTGAGACTCTGGGGACAGGATTAGATCTGGAGGTTCTAGCTTTGTGGATTCATAATTTGATGTGAAGGAAATAAATCACACAAATGGAAGGCATGGTAGAATATTTGGGAACTCTGGACTCATCCCCCAATCTTTTTGTTTTCCTGATTATTGTTACGTAAGTAGCCACCTTTGTAACACACACACACACACACACACACACACACACACACACACACACACCCCACGATGGGCACTGCAGCCTCATATCAGTGCATCCAGCCACCTTGGACATCAGACCCTGAAACTGTGAGGCAAGAAAAACCTGCCCTCCTTCAAGCTGGTTCTTTCAGGCATTTGTTGCAGATGAAGAATGACTGCAGGCTGGGAACGGGCTACAGAGCTGGCTGGGAAATGAGATGCAACCCCAGAGTGCATGCAGTACCGTTGGTTCTGAAGAAGTCTGCTAAGAGCTAGAGTTCTCACAATCCCGTTTTTCACTGTCTGCTGAAGCAACAAGAAAGTCAACCCAACAGAGATGGGGCAGGGTTTTGAGCAGCCTTCCTCTGGGGATTTGTGGGGTGCTCCTGTTTTACTGTGCATGCGATACTCATCTGTTAGTGGTAGGATAAGGAAAACCAAACCATTAAACTTCCAACACAGGTCTGAGCAAGTGGTGACTGCTTTGCCAGTTCACCTAAAAGCAACAGAGTGAAACATGGACACGCAGTAAGCAGGTCAGAGAGTTATGTCCAGACAGAGTGGTTTAAAACATGTAGACCCATCCATAGGAATTTAAAAACAAAACAAAAAACCCAAACCAACTCTCAGAGGGAGAGACAGTCAGACCAGCTAAGGTATCTTTGAAGCCAGCTCAGGTGTATATTCTGTTCTTGTTAAGAATTGTGAGAGACTTGAGTTAGACTACAGACCTCTAATGTATCTTACACTGAATCCATCTACTATCCAAATAGCTAGCGTTACAGCACACCCTGTTCTCTAGACAAAGGCGACACGCAACGTTCCCATTGAGTGAATTTGCTTCGCTCCCCCTTGGACTCAGTTCGTCCCTCATCTAGGGCTTAAAGGATACAGTGTTAAAGGTGGTCCATGGTTAGGTGCTGCTTTTAAGTCTGTGGGCGACTCCTGGGAGGGAAAAACTATCCGTCTCCCTTCTCGCATAGTATTTAGTAATTAATGCAGATAAAATTTAGTTGAGAGCGGGAGGAGCCCCGGAACCATGGTTCCATCCATTTAGGAGACCAAAGTATCTGCCAAGTATGCTTATGACGCTTTCCTCAAAAAGCGGTGGGAAGGAAACAGTAAAGGAACCTCGCTGTTTCTAGAATGAGGAAGATTTTTGAAACTCAAAACCGATGAGCAGAAGATCCTCCAAAATGTTAAAATCTCGCCGCGTTCCAATCGTTAGAAAAAACCGACAAGAAACTCAAAGTGGATCTTAAGCATTAGGAATTTAGGAGTTGGCTGCCAAATCCATAACCAAGTCATTCTGGAGGAGTTCAGAAATGACAATTAGCGAAGTGCGTCTCACCCGATGGGAGGCAAGCAAAGAAAACAAAGAGAAGGCAATGAAGAGCACTGTAATGAACAAAAGAAAACATGGACCGTGACAGGTCTGGCCCTGAAAGCGAAGGATGGGAGAGGCACCATTTCCCCTCAGGATTAGTTGAGCATTCTGGGCGCCACTTTTGACTATGGAATGAATCATGTCTAAGGTATTTCAACCAGGCAGAGGCCCAACCTCCTCCATAGATATATCTTCCCAAATGCCCCAGGAGCATTGGATTCTACCGAATTCTCTCTTCTTAAAACGGTTTTGCCTTCCAGATGCTGGATACACAACTAGTGATGTTGATGTCATTTATCGAGAAATGGAAGGACATCCGTTTAGTAGTCACATCACAGTTAGCACTGACTTTGAGAGGTTAACATGTGTTAGAGGCTTCTATATCAGCCTTGGTTGGTGTGGTAAATTTTTGCAAATATAAAGCCCGGCAAGTAATTACTGACTGTCAATTATTGGTTACTACTTGTCACCACACTTTACACTTTGAGGTATTTTTTTCATCTTCTTCTTTCCAAGTGTCCTGAAGAGGCTGCACACACATAGGCCTTTATACTGCAATTTATGATGGACTTGTGGCTAAACGTGGAGGAGACGAATAAGATTCTCCATGGAACCAAAAGTCCTTAGCTAATTACTTAAAAGTCAGTTGAAAGGAGAATCTACTGAAGACTGCCCACTTCTACTAAGACTTCCAAACTGCACGAAATTACAATCAATTCAGGTGTGAGATAACATGCACATACCTGGACATATCTTAAAAACTTACTTTTGTGCACACATATGCCATCAAAACATCTTCTTTGTTTATAGTACTCCTTTCATAATTATATTTGCTTACAGTATATTAAAATTCAGGCATTTGATTAGAATTGTCATTCTTGATTCAAAGGTTGAATGATTTTTCAGAGTGTCTGCTACGAAGTTTTATATATTTAAGTGCATATTTATGTGAGGGCTATCTTTAAACACATTATTGTAATGATTATTCTTAGAATAAAGAATTGGGCTAAAATGAAATTCTGTTCAACTTTTTTTTAAAGGCATGTTCACACACCGTCACCCAAGCTAGTTCTGGTTTGACGTGGATCCTCCTGCTCAGATTCATGAATGTGGAATAGTAGCATGACCTGCTCTGCCAACATCTGTCTTGTAACCCCACAACATTTTTTAAGATGAAAGACTCATCCTAATACTTCTATATGTTTTGTCCACTTTATTCATTTTCATTCTGTAGCCTAATTTACTCAGGAAACCATAGGCAAAGCCTTTGAGAGCAGTGTAAGGGATAAGGTTTACTTTCCAGTTTTTATAGTCTTTTAGAACCATGTGTTATTGGTGAATCCCGTGTTGTTGATATCTGAATCAGCTTTAGCATTTCACTCTTATTCTTTATAGAGTGCTACACAGGGTCTGGCTGAATCATTGAGATAAAAGTGACAAATGATACCGGCTCTAGGGAGCTTCGTTTTTGCTCCCAACCGCATCCTCTCCCCTAGCCAATATATATCTAATTATGTGAGAATAGACTAAAAGCCTTGCCTCATTAGGACCACATTCAACTGAAGTATTTTCTTACGCTATGTGTTTTTGTCAAAAGTTCCTTAAAAGGTGGGTAGGTGAACGAAAGTCACTTCAGGGAACAAATGAGAAAATGAAAATCTCTCTGATCACAGTTCATAATTGAAGGCTATTTTCATTTTTCTAGGTAGTTATTTTAGCAATTAAATCTACTCAAAAACTTTCCTCTAAAAAAAATTAATTGTATGTTGAAAAAAGTAAACTGGGATAGTACTCAGTAGAGGTCGCTGAGGTTGTTGAAAATGTTATTTCCAGCAACCTTAGATTTGTTATGTCGGCTGAAAAAGTTTAAGATATTAAAAGGTTTGAGATATCCGTGCCTTCTGTATAAAGATATGATTTGATTTTTATTATTAAAAAGCTATCTAATGCATATTTGTTATCACCAACTGCTAATTTAGATTGTGTTCCATAATATGATATCATTCTGTGCAGTGAGGCATCACAGTCCCTTGGTTTAATGAGTAGATATACATTTCATCAGAGTTCTGGCCATATTTCACATTTCACAGCAGCTACCTGAAGTACAGCTCAACTTCTTGGTTTGCAACACCATGCATATATATGTAAAGAACTTTAGTTTCTTTCACCACCTCTTCCTCTATGTTATCCCTGTTCTTATTGGAACTCTTTTGCCAAACAAGTCCCTTCTTACTTTGTGTGTGTGTGTGTGTGTGTGTGTGTGTGTGTGTGTGTAAGACAGAGAGGGAGAGAAAAACAGTCAGTCAGTCAGACAGACAGAAAGACAGACACAGATGAGACAGACCCAATGAGTTTACTAAAGATTTCCACGTGAGCATGGATGAGAGGTTATTTACTGGAACTGGGAAACATACCAATGATTAGACTCTGAAACAAAGCAGCTCACCTCTCTTTCTTCATTAGGTGTCCTCTGGGATTCATGAGCCCTTCCCCTTAAATGATGAAAAGTTGACAGGCCAACAATCTGTATGGGACGTGCAGATGACCACAGTGGCAAAAGGGCTCATGGGGGAGTTGAGTATGCCATGTTTAGAAGACACAGTTTACAGTACTTCTCCACATTCTTTAAACCTAAAAACCTTTCCACTTTCTTTTCTTTGCTCTATTTCCTGAGATTTGTGATGGAGGGGTAACAGAGATGTCCCCATTTAGGACTGAACATGCCACAGTCACTTGCTTATTGTATTTGTGACTTTGACTTTAATACTCTGCCCACTACATAAAGACCATTCTCTGATGAAGGATGAGAATTATACTAATCTATATCAGGATATATTTAGAAAGCTGATTGATATTATGTCTAGTTAGTAATGTAATTGTAGTGGCTTTATCTTTAGGGCCCGCATGACCTCAACAGCTCTTTTCTTGGCCAGGTTTACAGCATCAGGCATCATTTTTTCCTCCCTGGGATCTGCCTTTAAATCTGAATCATAAAATGGTTTGCTATACCCGCTATGGCATGCCATTATTGCATATATGGGCATATATTGCCTACCTGGTCTTCGATGTCACTCCCAAGGTTCACAGTCCGTTAAGAGCACTGACATCTTTCCCTCACAGCAGCCTGCAAACTATCTCCTCCCTCGAAAAACTAGTCAGCTGGTTGTGCTTCCAGCTCAGTTCTGCCTCTGTTTGTCTGTGTTCTTCACAAACTATGCAAAAGTATGTCCACTATGATAACTTCTAGAGGAAAAAACGGTAGAGTAGATTTGTGTTTATCTGCTCAGGTAAGGAGTTTCTAACAAGCCCCCAGGATAAGACTGTCATGATATTGTCCTTATAAGAATTGCCTGGGTCAAGATGTCTCTTCACACCCAGTAAAACTCAACAAGACAAAGACCGGCAAGAAATGGGACCAACCCCATGAAATTAGAATATTCCATTCATTGCAGAGGCCCCTGTCAAGAACAGAGTTAAAGGAAATCGGTGTAGACGTTCCTTGAAAAGCTAGAAAAAAGAAATTCCTTATGATCCAGCCATACCCCCCTGAGCTGTACCACTCTATAAAGAACTTTATATCCTACTACAAAGATACTTGTTTGTCTCATGGTCATTTGCTGCTCTCAAATCCACAATAATAAGAGGGCCAGAATCAGCTGATGAATGATTGAATTCATCAACTGATGAATAAATAGTAAATGTGATAAATACACACATTGATATTGAACAA
Source organism: Rattus rattus (assembly GCF_011064425.1). Taxonomy (NCBI): domain Eukaryota; kingdom Metazoa; phylum Chordata; class Mammalia; order Rodentia; family Muridae; genus Rattus; species Rattus rattus. The sequence goes on along the minus strand of NC_046163.1, from coordinate 56,294,808 downwards.
TCTACAAAGAAAAAAGGATATCAGCACCATTTGGTAAAAGCATGGATGGCAGTGGAAAGAAATTTTGCTGGAGCTTACATAACTCCAAGCTCAGAAGGACAAATGCTGAATGTCTATTTAAATTGAAGACACATTGAAGCCAGAAAACTAGACAGTGGCCATTGAGGAGAGGGAAAGACCTTAAAGGGATGAATGCAGGTCCTAAGAACAAGAATGGAGATGAGGCAGGTGTGTTTATGGACATGGAGAGAGTGAAAGGGGGGAGATGCTGGGGAGACAGATGACCATCGCTAACAGTCTTGAAAAAAATCCATGTAGAAACAATTTTTATCAACTTACTAAAACTGTAGAACTAATAATAAAAGAATTTGAATGGTAGTATCCTGCTAGTGGTAGAAGGGGTGTATAATGATCCTTCAGAAGCTATAGGTTGTTAAATAAAAATACAGGGCCAGGTGTTAGATACCGGCTTTTAGCCACCGTGAGAGGTATCTCAGAGATCCCCAAATCAAGACAGGCTTTTGGTCATCATAACCCACAGAACTTTTATGGTAAAGCCTTAGCGTTTTCCTATTGCCAGCTTTTTCCTGGATATTTTATTTTGAACCTAAAAAAGATATTTTAATGTTCACTAGTCTTCTCTTTTGTATTTTATAACCGATGTAAGTTCTATCTACTGTAGTCTTTTCCTTTTCTTCCTCCCCCTCCCCCCTTCCTCCTTCCTTTTCCTCCCTCCTCCTTTTCTTCCTTCCTTTCTTTCTTCCTCCTTTTTATTTGTCTCCACTGCCATTTTCCAATGTGGAAACATAGTTTACCAATGCTAGTGGTACTCAGGACATCAGCAGATATTTAATTTAGTTTTTAAAAGTATCTTCTATGTTGCTGCATGCCATTTGAACCTATTTATATAATCATAAATGCTTGAACACTTTTCTCTATTGATTCTCACATCTGGATTAATTGGGGGAATTTCAATTGCTCATTTGGACTTCACTATAGGTTATATGTGTGCGAGATTTTTTGTATAGTGCTTCTCTTGGATTGGATGCTGATACAGTATATTTTACAAGTTCAGAGTGGATAGCCACTCCTGAGCCCAGTAGTAAGACTTTTGTGCACAGTATGTTATATCACTGATTCACCAGCAGCATGGCATAGGAGTCACTTGTTTAAGGCATTGCAGTGTTCTGGAGGTAGCATGGGAGTAGGTAAGGAGCAGAGCTGATGTGAAAATCTAAGTGATAGTTTTATTCTTGTAAATGATCTTGAATTTTGTTCTAGGCTGTGGCGTAATAGCTTGGAAACTGTGATTTAAAGCAACATGGTAACACTTTCAATGCAGAAATCTGGCAATCGGGGGCTAATCTTTCTGAGTTTATTTATTCATTCTCTAATGCTCCTGTGCCTTCTTTCAAGTTAGAGACAGAGGTGACTTCAGTCCTATTACTGATCTTAGGTCAGGGTGCTCATTTCTACACTAAGCCTGCCCAAAATACTGTGCAGTATGGTTTGTGCAGAGACAGAAACAAGTTTTATCTTGTTTTAAATTAATGAACATTAATGATATGTCCATCATTTTTTCATATCTCTTTGATCATCTTCCTACTCATTTCACTCTTACTGACGAGACTGTCTTCATTTGTAATAAATCATGGAATTCATAGAACTGGGTCCACTTTTTGGGATCTGGTGTCATAGGTCATCCATTGACAGTTTTTTAGGAACATGAGGGTGACTGGTGAAAATAATACTGAAAACAAACTGGAAAAGGTGTTAGTCATTGAAAAATGGTCTTTTTAATGCAAATCATTTCCTATAAGCAAATTCAAAAGCTTTCTTTAATGAGGTGCTTGCCTGAGAACACTGCTAAAAAGGATAGCAAAGGGTTCTTTTTCAAGAGTGGTCCGTCACGGGTTCTAGGGTTTGATAATGAAAGCAGGCTCATCGATGGCATAATGGAATCAGTGCATAGGAAAACCAGCTTTTTTCCCCCAACACTGCCTTTGCTATTCTGGACAGCTGTTTCTGCAGTGCAATTTAAACTATGGAAATGACTTATAATTGGCAACAGCTCCTTTACCATTCTGAGGCTAATCATAAACAACCTCCCCTTTCATAGGGAGACACAAAAGTTTCAGCTGGGCTCTAAATCCTCCTTGTATGACGAGAGGTTCAGTTGAAATTTAGCCATCAACAAGTGACCTTCAGTGACCAGGAGCTGGGAAGCCAGCAAAGTAATCTAAACAGATCTCTGGGCAGAAGCCTCACCCCCCAACTTGCTTTCAGACTGTTACATTATTCACCCCATGAAAAGGCCAGCCAAATATGGAAAGCAAACGGTTGTGGCAACCTTCAACCCTCAGTTCTGGAAAGGCCGACAGCAAGCTGTGAAAATATTCCATGACCCAACTTCCTGTGGGGGCTTAAGTCTGATAAAGTGTTTATTCTGTCTGCCTACGGAGAACAGTCTGTAATTTTTTTCTACCTTTAAAGAAAGTTTTTATCTTGGAAAAAAAATTGCTCCTGATAAAGTTAAAGGAACAAAAAAGGATCCAAACCTACCCCAACTAGGCTGGGGTTGGTGCTATGTGACATTTCTATAATATATTTCCGTGACTTTGTTTGAAAGAAATTTACCTAGTAAGCATCTTTACAGTTTTGCTTCTTTCCATGGTAAAACTTAAGCTGCTGTTTGCAAACTAAAAAACAACCACAAACAAGAACAATAACAAATAAAACAACCTTGGCATAGTTGAGCGGCACAGGATGTTGTTGGACAAGAAATACCCTTTCCTACCATTAAGTAAGATGGGTAAACACCTTGGTTTCTAATTGCTAAACTGCAAATACCTTGAGGGTGATCCAGTCTTTTTTAACCCAAGTTTGTAATCTGCCCAGTGACCCTACCAGCTGCATTAGAGAAAACCCAACAGGATAGGATGTTGATTTGAATGAATGATTGACTTTTTAAGACAATGAAGGAACAAGCTGATTTCCGTAGAGACTCTGGTGATTTTGCTCCCAGCAGTCTTTATTTTCTTTGTAACTTTATGTTTCTGAACTTGTGTCCTGGGGCCTGTGTTTAAATCACATCTTACATCTTCCAAATGTCTATCTTGAACTCAACAGCATCTGATAAAAAGGAAATAGAAAAATTTTCTAACAAGTCTGACCCCAGTAAAACCAGAACATTTGTAGACTTGGCATGAATATACTTGATAACTTTCCATTAGAGACTTGAGCTGGCTGACATAAAGCTCACACAGAAATCACATGTAGCCAGGTAGAAGAGTAAAAGGTTAAGAAGAGAAGGGAGATGGTGAGATGACTCGGTGACTGGGAGGGCTTGCCCTTCCACAGGACAGGGAGTTCAGGTCCAGCACTCACCCAGGGACCCAACTCCACTTTTGTCCTTTTGTCCACCCTTGAACTACACAAATACATGGCTAATGCACACACACACACACACACACACACACACACACACACACACACACAGCGTATTTTTAAAAAGAAAAAGGGAAAAAAAAGACAGAGGAAAAGAAAGCCCAGCATACCGGCTTCTGATGTCAACCTAATATATATGATTACACAAAAATTGACTGCATTTTTTTTTGGCATCCAGAGACAGAAAGTGAAAAGAAGGACAGACAGAAAAAATAGACATTGAGTTATGTAACACCTCGCTAATAAAAACAATTTTACTACTCTCTGAGGAAAGACAGTTTCTTCTCACTATAGGCTCGGCACGAGCTTTTCTAAGGTCTTGGGCAGGGGAACATTGAGTAACCGAGTGGACAAAGTCCTTTACCAATTTCACAGTAAATGAGGAAATGGCCCTCGTGCAGCTCTTTTCCTGTAAAGGCCTTCGATAAAAGTTGAAAACATAATGTTAAAATGCCAGGAAGACACAGTTCTGGGAGGACAAGATCCAAGAAAGAACCAGAGACCTGAGAGGTACGCAATGCTGAAGACAAGTTTTGGTGGTTTCCCTCTTTTGTTATCGGTTGATTTCTTTAAATTCGGGTAGCTATCCTATGAGCAATGAAGAAAGAACTACATCTGTGTGCTTATGACCAAGAATAGACCAGTAACATGGCATTCCCTAGGCACTGCACAAAATTCATGTACATGGAGAAGGTTCCAGACCATGAGCATTTTTGGTGGGCTACACCTCCTTACTTGATAGCTGCTGAGATGTGAGAGAGGCCCACCATAAAGGTAAGCATCTCACACTCTACCATCAAGGTCCTTCAGTGGAATCAAGTTAGCCTCTTACTCTGGGATTAGAGATAAACTTCCAAGGCTCTATTCTATTTCATTTAAAATTTCCAACCATCTGAAACTCACCTTGGCTTTGCAAAAAATGCATGCTAACAATAAGCATATATATATATATATACATTTTCCTGTTGAAATGGTATTTTAAATAAGCTCTAAGAAGAAAGTCATGTTCACTGATTAGCTCGGTATGGTCCTGATCCTATCTCTGAAAGGTTAAGGCTGATTCAAACCAGCAAGAATAGCTAACACATAAATTGTCCCCCTACTGCTCTCCCCTCGCCCCAAGGTTGCCCTGAGGAAGCCTAATTCATACTCTTATTGAAAGATGATAGCATTGAATATACTCAGGAAGTGACCATCTTACCACTGAAGAGTGTCTAAACACTTAGCTTACCACAGAAACTTACATGCTTCTCATTAGTTTGAAGGCTTATCAAAAGAAGATTGTTGTTGTTGTTGTTGTTGTTGTTGTTATTTGTTGTTGTTCAGACCAAATGTTGAGTCTTTTTTACCTGGTATTCAGTATTAGATAAAATATCCATTTGTGGGCTGGAGGACGACTCAGAGGTTAAAACCTTGGGTCTTCCTAAAGGACTCAAGTTCAATTCCCAGCCCCCCCACCAGCAGTTCACAACTGTCTGTCACTCCAGTTCAGGGATCCATCATCCTCCGTGACATACACACAGGCAGCACAAACATACATAAAAAGAGAAATAAATAAATTATTGCAAACAATCTATCTGTAGATTCTGGGGTCAAAAAAATCTGCAGAAAGTTTTTTTCCTCAGACTAATAAAAAGTTTTATAAAAACAAGTAAACATGTTCAAATTCAGATCCATCCTCTTAGGATACTTTCAACAGTGCTTGAACACCAGCCCTACAATATCATCTTAGGCGTGTGGTCAAACCAGCATTATTAGCACAGGTGTCCTTCCCTATCTCCTTCTCCTGCCATCACTATTGATTCAGATGTCTGCTTTTCTGCCCAGGTTTTTTATTCAATTATTTTTCCCCTCGGCTGTCTGCTAATGTAATATGGTAATGACTCTAAATGTAATAAATCAGTCATGAGAATGAATAACTTCATCTAAGGCCTGTTTGAAAAAATCTACTTTTTGCTGGAATCAATCAACAGCATTTTATCATTTCTTATTTTTGATTTTTCCTAGCAAAATATCAAACTGCAAACAATGAAGAGGAATGAAATGTGCACACCTATATCAGAAGACAAGCCTCTCCAGAGGATGCTGTTCATACCCGCAGACTTTTCTAGGCCTTGTAATCTTTTTGATTAGCGTTCAGAGGTTACTGTCTGCAGGCAAATGCTGCTTTTTGATAAGAAAGAGATAAATACCGCTGATGTCAGATTTCATCTGATCTTGCCATAGCGTCATACACAAAATCAATGTGGCAATGTGTGTTTCTCAAGGATCAAGGTAACTCTAGTGTTCTTTGAAGGGATGTTTTGATTATTTTATTCAATAAATCTCCATATGCTTTCCCCATTCCCAACTTTTCCCATATTCTCCCTAGCCTCCCTACATACCCAACTCATCTTTTTTATTTGAAATTTGCTGTGTCTATTTATAACAAACATTTTTATATTATTAATAATTTTAAGAAACAGTGAAATACACAGTCATGGGAACTTGCAGCCAAGCCTGACCAACCTGAGCTCAATACTCCAGGAGAAGGGCAAAATTATAGGGCCCTCTGATTTCTACGCTGATGGCATGGTATGTGTGCACACACCATCATCAATAGCAGCAGCAACATGTAAAAGAACTTAAATAAATAAAGTTAATTAATTAATAAATTAATTAAAAGATATGCTTTTTCAGTCCAGGCATGGTGACATGGAGGCCATTAATCCCCTGTACTCAGGAGGAGGATCTCTGAGGAATTCAACCCAGCCTGATCGACACTGTGAGTTCCAGGGAAAGCCAGGGGTACATAAAGAGACCCAGTCTCAAACAAAGCAAAGCAAAACAAACAAGCAAAAAAAAAAACAAAAAAAAAACAAAACAAAACCCAAAATGAAAACAACAACAAAGAAACCAAAACAAACCAGCCAAATAAAACAACATGCATTTCAATAAACAGCAAACAACTGTATGGTGACAATGATATTCCCCCTCTATGAATGACCTTTGTTTTCTGTACTCTCTTGAAAAGCTTATAAATTACTTATGTATAATAATCAGACTATATTAACACTAATAGGAGTAAATATATCACATACACATTTATGAATATTTAAAGGATTTATTTGTTATATAATTATAACAACATAAGTCTATATAGTCAAACTATATATCATCCTTTTATTCATTCCTGTATTTCGTTTTGTGTGTATGAGGTTTTCCTTGCCTATACATCTGTGTGCAATGTGATATGCAGGTTTTCAAGAGTCTGGAAGAAGGTGTCAGATGTCCAGGAACATGGGTTGTTACAGAGGATTGTGAGCTGCCATGTGGGTGCTAGGAATTTATTCTGGTCTTTCTGAAAAGCAGTCAGTGCTCGGCTTCAACCTATCTCTCTAACTCTACTTTCTCCATTTTATGATGCTAAATATCTCAAATATCTCTCATGTGTTTTTTCAACAATTTAGTATTCATTAATTTATTTCAATATTTAGTAGTTTGTACACCTTAATCACTTTTTGACCAAAATAATTTCAAAGGGCTTGTGCATATTTTTGTGCTGGAAAAGTATATAGTTGAAATCAAATCCAATCTAGGAAAATTCTGGCATGTCAATTCATTCTTTACAATGAACTGAAACTTATCATAGTTTTGAAATGGGAGATTGTGCTTAAATCTCACCCCATGGTATTAACTTTTGATTGGTGTATCTGTCATATTTTACATTTTGCAAAATATGAATGTAACCATCTGGGTGACCTTTCAGAAAGCTGATCTAGGAAAGATAACACTTTCAGAGCATCAGAGCACAGGGACGTGATCTGTTGAATGCAGCAGTAGGGGATGATTTACCTGAGCAACTGGGGATAGTTACAATATGAAGGCAACTGCGAGACCTTTTAGAGATGTACAGAATTAAGGGTCAGATAGGGACGTTCACAATGTTGGGGTCCAGGAATTGCCTCAGAAACCACAGGACACCTGTCTCAATCAGGTAGTTTATTGAACATAGGTCCAGGACTGGTCAAACAGGGCCATAGTCCAGATTCTTAAGTGAACCATGACCCTGAGTTAAGATCCTACAAGTTGTTAATCCCAAATCCACATACATCTGTGACAAGTTTTTCTACCAATCAGGGATTTATGGATAGGATTTCCTTAGAAACATGTCTTCATGGTACACTTATCCTGCTGTCATTGGTTGGCTTATTCAACTGTAGCATGGGACTTCCTTGTGTAATATTCATGTCCTAACTTGTCCACCTGGATGGGACTTGTCTAACACTTATGTTTTAATTTCCCAACCAGGATGTCAGTTACCCATATAATTATCTGCCAAGTAAGATATAGGGGTTCCCAGGAGGTCTTGGGAATTAAAACTTTCCCAGACTACTACTCAAAATGGAAGTCTTATTCAAATTCCTATATTAAGTGTTTCTCTCTTAGTTGGGGTCTATGCCAGGGGGGCAGTTTATACCATGAAAACATAGGTGCAGGAGGGTGCTGATCGTGGTTGGTTCAGTCAAGCTTATTGTGAGTAACTTTACAAAGTTCTACTGACTTCTATCGTGATTGCTTCCAGGAGCACAGAACACAACAGAATATGTAATCAATCTTTGCTTTAGAAAGTTTCCTAGTAACAGCAAAAAAATATGAGAATGTTTCCTTATAATGGCAGGCTAGGGCACGAATTTACTTGTGGTAACTGTAAGTACGCAAGGCCTTAACATTCCATCTAGGCCTTAATATTTTAGCCTATGCCTTACCAACATAAGGTCCATCTGGAGTTATTGGGACAGTCAGAAACAATAAAGTCACCAGGCTCCAGGGGACTGCAAATACTGGACTCTTCAGACCACAGCTTTTCTCTTCCTCTGACCTCAAGTAAGAGGAAGCTGGGGTTAGGATGAAAGCAATCTTCTCAAAAAAATTATTACTGCTTCAAGGATGTAATGAGTTGGAAGATTTTCCAGCCTATAATAATCGTAATCTCTTACTTCCTGGATTCTCATTGGCAAGGAGAATTTGGTATTGATAAAATTTCACACGGATTATCAATGGGTTTTCTATTGCTTGCTCAACTAGAATATTTAATGATTCACAATAGATAAATCATTTGCCATTTTGAATTCCCAAGTGTCTTGGAAGAACCTGACCATTTTTGATGCATTTTAGAACTCAGGAAGAAACTGAGCTTTGTTTTAAATGCATGAAATGAAAAAAGTTCTTTTTTTTTTAATTAATAAAATCTAAACGCTTTAACTCAGTGTGAAAAAATAAAATTAAAAGGATTGGGGATTTAGTTCAGTGGTACAGCTTTGCTTAAACACAAAGCCCTGGGGTTCGTCCCCAGTCGAAAAGAGAAAGAAAAAAATTTTAAAAATTATTTTTATTCTTCTATTCGTAACATTATTTAACAGATACCCACATTTTGTATAACTTCCCATGCCTAAACGTCCCTATTCTTAATTTCTTGCATTTGCTATCTTTATTACAATTAATGAATATTGTTCCATTATTACTAACAATAGCCCAAAAGTTCTAATTAAAATTGCACATGATTCTACCATTTTGGCAAATGCACCGCACATGAGTTCAGCCCATTACAGAGTCAGCTGTCTAACTTCAGGACCCTACACCCCATCCTCCCCGTTCACCTGTTCCTTCATTCCCTTGTCAAGCATGTATTTATTTTTACCTCTCTGTCCTTTTCCTTTCAGAATGTTATTTATTGAACTACCATGCGATACATCCTAATCAGATTGGCTTCTTTCACTCAACAATGTTTGCATTATCTGTTGATTTATTACTATTTTGGTATAATGACACCCCCACACACACACACACACACACACACACACACACACACACACACACTGGCTACCTTTTAAAAAAAAAACGCTTTCTATGTCATAAATATCTATAGCTAATATGGAAATTTGAAAAATAAACATGTTTTGTCATATCTAAATGAAGTTCAGTATCAAAAGATGTTTATTTCAGGTGCAGTTTTCAAAAGGTCAGGGAATTCAGTAAAATCTATTTTGCTTTACAAAAATGCACTGGCCTCATTTACATTACCCTCTTACTACCCACAGCCTTGTACCTCTTCCATTACCTATTTGGACTGCTGGGCCACAGCTGCTAGTGTTCATAAGTAGTGTACTCCCATTAATCAGAGGCATTGACTGGTGACCATGATCCATATATCTCGGAAGTCACAAGAAAGGTTTTTTCTTTGTTGTGCTTGATGTTTTCCTTTCCTTTAGATGTAAATAATTTAATATTTAATATTTAATATAGTAAAAGGATAGCTTTTTGGAGCTTGAACATCCTGAAACTGGGAGACATTTATATTTATTTATTTCCTATTCACGACACATCTCTTTTTTTTTTTTTTTTTTTTTTTTTTTGGTTCTTTTTTTTTTTGGGGACCAAACCTTAGGGCCTATGCCTCCTAGTGGCGCTCTACCACCTGAGCTAAATCCCCAGCCCCACACATCTCTTCTTACCTGCAGTTGACAATTAATATCTCTAGACTCTTATACAAAAGGAAATCCCATCAGTGGAACATGCACTGCTAAGAGGAGTGAAGAGAACTTTTTTTAATTGGATCTGACATTTTCTGTTTATCTCTTTTTTCTGATATGGACTCAGTTCTGGTCTTGTGAGCACAATTTTTAACAAGAGTATGCTTTGTGACGATTACTCTGACCTGGAATGAAAGTAAAATTTGAAATAATCTGTTCTACATATTGCTTAAAGTCTAAACCACATACCTCAGTGAGTTCTGTTTCATGGAGGTAGCAGCCAATCAACTTAGCATGTGAAATCTGAGCATTATGTTTGAGATGCCCTTCATAATGATCTTGGAAAAACAGCTTTATAACCAGAAGGGATGGAAATAGATTTAGTATACTGAAAAAATATAATTGAATAGTATGATTAAAAGTTCATTTTCTTGATAAATAATTTGATTAAACAGAATGACATCTTGTGAAATGGCTCAAATTCAATATTTTTGTTCTGCTTTCTCTTCTAGGAACCAATGATTGCAACTTTAGAAATAAAAGCTATTTAAACAAAGTCAATTAAAATGATATTAAGGGAGGTCATGCTGTATTTGTAAAAATCAAATGATCGCTAATTAAAAAAGCATAAGGCATTGGTAATGTTGCTGCTGAAATTTCCATGGTAACAGTTTAAAAATTAACAGCATATTTTATTTACTTTTTGAAAGAGATAGACCCAGTAAAACAGGCTGATGACCTCGGGCAGATTTATAGCTGTGTGTTTGTGCTCATAAATCAGGGAAGGGCCAGCAAAATTGGCAGAGAAATATAGATTTAAAGTCACAGTACATGTGATGCCACAGTACCTATGTGATACGTAGTACCAAACAATCTACCTATATATAATTATCACACTGCTTCATATGAAATCACTCCTTATTTTTAAAAATTAAAAAAAAATTTCCACATGATTATACTTTTACTTCATCTTTGGTCTAGTTGCTAGGAAGCCTGTATTTTCTCTTCAACATTTGTCATTATTTTATAAATAAAATCCTTCTGTCACTATCAAAATATTAATGTCTTCCTCAGACCCTTTTCATTTCAATTTCTTTCCATGCATTGTAGGTGGAAAAGTAATAGTTTCTTTAGCCTATATATTTTTTTCTTCTTTTCACTTTCACTAAATTTTTGTCTTCTATACCATTGGAAATTCTGCTTGTACTCAGATTTCATCTGAACTACAATTCATAAAGATCAAATGTTCCTATAATTCATGTATGCATGCTAGAGTATATATCCTAAATGGTTATTAGTGATAACGGTAAATATCAATCAGCCACTAATGCTTTTATTGTGAAAAAAACATAAATGTAAAGTTCTGTATGTTACTCATGGTCGGGTTCTCAGAAACATGAGTTATTCAGGGAGATAGCATATACAAATGACAAATGAAATTATAACTAACAAAGCTCTGAATAACTTGTTTCCTGAGGTGTGACATAGATTAAAGCTCAAGAAGTGCTATGGTCAGGCGAACTCTAACAGGAGGTGGCGTTTAATCTGAGCTGAGGCAGAGAGTCAGGTTTAAGAGTAGACAAGGAGGCCAATGGAGTTCTGAGCAATAAAAATGTGGTGAATGAGGATGGAGGTACAAAAGTTCAAAGTGCCACGAAGGACCCAAGAAGGCAGGAACAGAGTCCTTACAAATTCTGAGGACAACAGGTTTCAAACACAGAATAATCTTGGGGTGACGGGTTTCTTTTATCAAGTTCCTGGTTGCAAACACAGGATGATCATTTCAGGGGATTCTGCAGTGTAACACGTGCTCTTTGAATAGATTGATTTGTTTCAGTACTCAGACGGTGTTGCCAGGAGAAGGGCGGGGTGGTGAAACTATGAAAGCCTGGAAGAGGGAATTCATTGGTTGAGAATTAAAGGAGGTGTAACCCAGTAATGATCAGTTTTAGTTTGAGGCAAACGCTAAAGCAGTCAGTTAAAATGGTAAAAAAAAAACATTTGAAAAAAATTGTTTTAAGAAATAGAATGTGAATATAGGAGATCATTGCAACAAAAGTTTGGCTCAGTTCTATCCTCACGTGTGGAGGAAGACTCATCATTGAAAAGGAACCATGAAGGTGTAGGAACAGTGGAATACAGCCGTAAGGGAGTCAAACAGAGAAAGTCCCACTGGTAATCCACCCCTAGATGTGAGTGGAAGCATTTGTTTAGTCATGAGTTTTTTCACTGGAATAGTTCACATCTGGAAATGCTTCAGAACGTAACTTTTTCCCTCCTGCCAACGCGTATCACATACCAAGGACTGTTTGGAGAAATGATTTATTACGCGAATAAGATCTTGAATACGTGTTTCATTATGCTTTGAGGATACAAGTCAGTGAAAATGTAAAAAGAAAAAACTCTATCCACAAAGGTCTAGAATGCCCAACCCATGTGCCTTCTCCGTCTCAAGTTTTAATTTCCCCAGTGAGCCATTAACCAGAGAACACAATCAAACATGACCTAATCGTTTTTATCCCAAATCAATATGACTAAAAATTTGCCAGAGGCAAGTTTCAAATTGTGTAGATGTAAACGTTGCTCTGCAGAAAGGAGTAATAAATCTGTTCTGCTCTGCAGTAAAAAAAAGAACACTCTTGGCACACCGCACCATTACCTGTGCACACCTAGTGCAGAGGAAGGCAGTGGGATTGGCCGTTCACAGACTGTACCATCTGACTTCTGGGTTGAGCCCATTCCTTGGTCCCAGAATAGTAACGGTTGCGATAAACGTTCCAGACTTTTGGAAATTATAATGTACAAGGATTCTCTGCTTCTTGGGTTAAAGGTCAGGGTGCGAGAGATTGCGATTCAATTTGCAGTAGCCTTGCACTGGTGACTTAGAGGGACAAAAGAGAGGTTTGTTGTTAATCATCTTCTTGCTTCCCTGCTGTGTCCCATAAATTTGGGGGCTCGTTAGCATAGAATGGGAGGCATCACTAGTGTGCTTGGAGAATCCTCTTGTGTCTCTAAGCAGTTATGAGATCCTGGGCAAATTACTGAACCCATTTGCCTCTGGCTTTCTAATCTGAAGGGAAACTAGGGGCGAGAGTGAAAAAGGAGCACTGGGTTTGAACAGTTTACAGTAGTTCCTGGATTGAAGAAACACTAACACATTTCTTTTACATGTTTCAAATTTACTAATATATTGCCAAAGCCCTGTAAGAGCACCCGAGTAGAAATTAGTCATTTCTGAGGGGACAAGCAGTATTCAGCAGTTTGTCTCTCTAGCCTGCATAGTTTCTATTTCCATTTTTTTTGAAAAATTGAAAATAGCAAATAAATTCCTTGATAAATTCTGAACCCCAGAGGTCAGTGGTAATTTCTTGAAAGGCAGATCTGGGGCAAAAGTGGATGGAGTCCTGAGAGTCTGGAGAATGTAGTGGATTGCCTTAGAATTTGGACAGAATTAAACAAAAGGCAGAAGAAGTGGAGCAGGGGCCTGTAGCTACGGACATGGAATGGATTGGATATATGATCTAGGATCATACTGTAGAATGATTTCAGTGGTAAATGAATATATCCCAAAACCCCACAGGATCTGATCTTGCCCTGATCTTCTACCATGTAGAGGCTACCAGAATAAGCAGAGATTGGAATCTGAAAGGAGGCTTAATGCCTAAGTGTCCAAGAACTATATCCACATGGTACAATACTGTGTGCTATGTTAAATATGTGTTGCTATCAGGCTGTGACCAAAACACTTTGTAATTTATGCAACAGATTTTACAGGCTCGCCTTACTGTAGGAGACTCCATCATTTGGAGCCAGAAGGATGGTGCAGGTCCTGGGTAGACCCAGAAACTCTATCATCTATCAGACACCCCATCTAGCACAGACCGTTAAGTGACTTATTCTTGGGAGCAGAAAAAAAAGCCATCTTATGGTTTATTGGAAAAAATTAAAGCAGGGGATGACAGTGTATCAACCTGTCATCCATACCTACCTATGAGAGTCAAGAATCACTTTGCAGAGGATTCTCTAGCTGTCCTTGGGCTTTGGCTTGGCTTGGTCCTTGTTATTGATGAGACTAACTCAAACCCTGGCCCATCTACTTGTCAGCACATCTGGACCTGGACCTGCTGTTTACTGCTCTCAGGAATCACTTTGGCCTTGCACCTCACAGCTGAGCTCTGCAGCTTCAAACCCTGGCATCAGGTACAGACTGCAGCTGCCTCTGGCTGTTAAGTTAGCAGACTCTTTTCGTCTCACTTCTGAAACTCTTGAACTTTGATGTAGCCTCTCTACCCCTGCATTCATTGTCCACACACACACACACACACACACACACACACACACACACACACACACACATTACTGGGTGCTGTGAATATATGATGTGAGAGTTAATAATAGCAGTTAAGAGTTGAATAAAAGAACCCAAGTTTAGCAAGAACCATACAACAAATTGCTATCGTTGACACTGATAAACTTTCTGAATTCGTTGTTGCCCAGTAAAGTTTGATCTTGTGCAAACGTAGACGCATTTCATGTATGCATAGCATGCTTGACACAATCACATGTAATTTAAAGAATGCAGTTCGAAGATCAGTTTATAAAACTGGTTCTATTCAAACAGAAATTTGAATTATGCATTATTTTGACTGGTAGTGAAATGAGCGTGTGTTCCTATTTTCCATGTTCTTGCGTTTTTTTGAATCTTATAACCCGAAATAAAATAGAAAGCATTCTTTCAAAAATATTTATGTCTTGCTGTATTGATGATACTTTGAGTTATCTAAATAAAATAACTTGTCAACGTCTTCCCTTCTAAGTTAGTGGAGATACAACATTTTGAGTAAGTTATCCGTAACCCTATAAGAACAACAATACCAACCACCCAGAGCTCCCAGGGACTAAACCACCATCCAAAAAGTACACATGGACAGACCATGGCTCAGCCGCATATGTATAGGCATGGCCTTGTTGGGCAGCAATGGGAGTAAAGCCCTTGGTCCTGCCAGGCTGGACCCCCCCAGTGTTGGGGAAAGTCAGGGGAGGGAGGGAGGGAAGGGGTGGTTGGTGGAAAGAACACTCTCATAGAAGAAGGAGGAGGGGGATGGGATGGGGGTTATGGATGGGAAACTGGGAAAGGGGATAACATTTGAAATGTAAATAAAAAATATCCAATTAAAAAAGAAATTTACATTCAGCCATAAGTATCTGGTTGACAACTTAGTCATTATTTCTTACTATTTCAATATATATATATATATATATATATATATATATATGCTGTGTTTATATGCAAAGTTTGTAGTTATCAGGGCATATGTTGGAAATATAGGTATAACTTTATGTGTCTCTTTAAAATTTCATCCCACCATTATTTTGTTTATGAAACTTTCCTGATCAAATTTTGTTAAGATAAGGAGATACCATTTAACATAAAAACATTCTAAGAGATGACTTTCTTATTTCTGGGCAAAGAAATAATTGAATATTTTACATTCAATTATATATGATACGTGTATTGCTTAAGTGACCGAGTCTATTGTCTAATTTTCTTGTCACTGTAACCAAACACCTGACAACCAGCAACTTGAAAGAGGAAGAAGGATATGGCTTCTTGGTTTTGCTTTTAAATTTGTATTTATTTTTGTCATATATCATATCTATATTACAGTTTCCCATCCATTCTACTTCCATCCTTCATTTCCCTTCAGAATAGGGCAGGTATCAGGATACCAATAAACATGTCCTATCGGTTGCAGTAAGAATATTTTCCCTCCCCAGCCCCTGTATGAAGGCTGGTGTGACAGCTGATGAAATAATACGGAGTAGATTTGTGAAGTGGCTTCAGGTAAACTTAGGGTTTTGTAATAAATACACTTGCATCTATATTTCTTAATGTTCTCTTGAACCAAGACATGTCATGCCATAATCAATCAGAGGTTGTCAGATTTCCATATGTATGTGTGTGTGTGTGTGTGTGTGTGTGTGTGTGTGTGTGTGTGTGTGTGTGTGTGTGTGTGCGGTGAAAGTACTAGCCAGTATTTGAAAACGTGGTCCATGGAGCCACAAATCTCTAATTCCTCCATTGAAATGTAAAAGCAGCCACAGATAATACACAAAGGAACAGAAGGGTAAACCCCAGAAGAACGTAGCTTACAGATACTGAATTTGAATCTCATATGACTTTCATGTCACAGGGTATATTTGTTTTCATTTTTCCCAACCTGTGCAATATGCAAACTATTTTTTACTTTGTAGACTGTATTAAAACGGTGCTGGGTTGGATTCAGTGATGGGCTAAATTTGCTGACTGTTGTTTTGATAATATAAGCAATACAGAAATTTGATACAGAGAACTTAGAAGTTAAAGAACTATTGAAGGGGTGCAAGGGAACTGTTTGGGCCTTAACACCTAGAAAAACTTTAGAGCTTCTGGAAATACTCTGCCTTTTCAGTGAACAAATAAACTGCTAATGTAGATGCAGGAAGATAACAAATTTATAGAATCTGTTACTAATACTGACTTCAGTCCCAGGCTACCCTGCTATGAGCAGAAATAATACCCTGCTGCTCTAGGAGATGCTGGAGTCAGGAGGAATCCCACTGTGGGAAGTCTCTGCTGTGGCTGCCACCCTCGGCCTTGATCCTCACCATCAAATGTATGCCTCTCTGGCTTCTTCCTCAATTCGATTCTGTTTGTAAGCATTCTCGAAGACCCACGATGGGACCCTAAATAACAAAGTAGGCCTCCAACAAGTCCGAAAGGCAGTTTTAACTTTGCGGTTTGTGTCTACCAAGCTGTGCGTGAAATGGATGTTGGGCAAGGCAATTTTGGGGTATCAGACAGAGTCTAATAGGAGGAGACAGATTCCATTTACATGGCTTCTACTGACATTTTCAGACCTGTGAACTCTCAGGAAGCGAGAATCCTCAATAGCCTGCCTGAGGTAGGGTGAGAATGCAATTAATCTGTACACCCGTTCTCTATGTCTGTACCGCCATGCCAGACAATATTTTACCCTGTTGCCCTGCCTGTGAATCTCTACAGAAACAATCTGTGTGATCATCTTCATGAAGGCTTATCAGTAGAAATCCCACAACAACAACAATAACAACAACAACAACAACAAAATGCTTTTCCATTATAGAAAAGGAGTGATAAATAAGAATTTATCCCCATGCGATGCAGCAAGCAAGAGATAAGGATGGATATGGCCTAGGAATGCAATCCAAAACGTACTGGAGTAAAAGCAAGGTAAGGAGAAAGTAAGTTGTACTTTTATATCTTTCTGATTTTAAATGTCAACTGCACCTAGAAATATATCCATACATGCACACCAAAGAGGCGAAAAAGGATTCTCGTAATTTCTCCTCTCGAATTTGGGAGCTAACTGCTGTCAACTTTTCTCTGTATGGCTTCTGCACCTTTTCAATACCAATAAAAAATGTGATTCCCCTTTTTTTTTTATTTTTTAGGAGTAAAGTTTTCCAGGCAGAGCTTCAGTGCTCAAGAACTTGTCACCATTGGAACAAAAGACAGGAGGTCATTACTGTCTACTGAGGTGCAGTTCCTGTGTGCGAAAGAGAGGAATCACTCGTTTCAGAAAGTTGGGCGCAACCTTCAAATTTTTAATTTGTGATGCATTTCAAAAACCTACTCTTTCCCACAAAAACTATGAAATACTGTTATTATCACCTCAATTATACCACTTGAAAATCAGTACAACTGCTCTGAATTCGCCCGGCGATAAATGATATACCATTGCTACATCTTTTCCAGACCCAATACCTTCTTTTTCTATTGCTGTAGAAAGGCTACACGGAACAGGCTTTGCGGAGAGATTCCTCTACCAAGTGTTTTATGAGAGGGTCTCAATGTACTTCCAGACACAATACGCTAGAAGTCTATCATAAGCATCCATGAAACTTGCTCTCTAATAACCGCGCCCACCTGTTCTACTTTGCCATTCATTCTCCATTGAACAGGATGCACACGTGTGAGGAGGCTGGGACAATAGCTCAGTAGTTGAGAGCACTGGCATCACCCACGAGGACCTTGGATTTCATTGGCCAGTACCTAGGCAGCTCGCCTGTCAGAAACTCAATCCAGGGATCAGCTCCACCCCAGCCCCAGTAGGTGACAGGCATATATGAGGCACAACATAGATGCAGGTAGGGACTTGTACATGTCAAAGAAAGAAATCTCAAAACATTTAAAACAAATGCAAATCAATATGTCCTGAACTGATGGCAAAAAGCAAGACGTGTGTTAGCAACCAGTCCTAGAGAGTCAGTCAATGGACGCTAAAGCCGAGGAAGATAAAAACAACCAGCACCAGAGCGATGCTAAACTCAAGAATCTTTGCGTTAGAACGGTGGTTTAAAAACTGGTTTGACTTCTTTACCCTCTTAATAATTGAGAATGCATGTAAGATAAAAAATTTAGGGTGCTCAGTTAAGTGTAAATTTTAAAACCTAATAAAAAGTTCAATATAATTATACCCCACCTGTGGCATGGTGGGAGTGCATACAAACAAATACTGTGCCTGTGTGAAACTCAAATTTTCATTGATTGTTTCAGTTTCACTTAGTCTGGTGAGTTTATTTAGTTTTCTGATAATATTTTATAGCCTGCATTAAAACCAAAGAAATTGAACACATGCATTACTTTGTCTTAAGATATTAAAAGGCTGATAGATAAACAGCAATTTATGAAAATCAATGATATATTCATAAATGAAATAATAAATTTAGTACTATGCACATCTTACCCACTTAATAGAAGCTAGGTTTTTTTCTACCCTGAATCTTTTGTTACCTACTACTCTTTAAATATATATATAAATGTATATATTTATATATATATAAATGTATATATATATGTATATATAGAGAGAGAGAGATTAGGTTTATATAGATATATATAGTTTAGAATGAGATATATTTCAATGCTTCTTTGCATAATTGTGACTCTGGGTTGGGGTGTATGTGCACACATGGATATATGTGTGTGCATGACATGTGTGCATGTGAGAGCAGGTTCATGTGTGGAGGCCAGCGGATAATATCAGTTGTTCTGTTCTGCTATTTTCTCTTCTACTCCCTTCAGACAGGATCTCTTACTGAGCCCGGGGATCTCTGTTGTTGGACTTTTCAGCGATCCCCAGTGAAGCTCCTATCTCTGCCTTCTCTCTTTCACAAGCTGGGGTTACAGAGTCGGAACGTCTGTGCACACTTGAATTCTGTCTCCTCATGGTTCTGGGGCGAACACTTTTACCTCATAAAGTCTTCCCCCAGCTTCGTGGATATTATTTTTGTTGTACCCCCAAATCAACAACTGATAGCTTCTTAAAGGTGAGTTAAAAATCAGAATCGAAACCCTGGCAGAGTCTGGTATCTTGTTCACGCTCTGCTGGATGGGAAGTGGAGCCCTTCTTGTCCTTTGAACGAATCCTCTCATCCTTCTTCACTTCACACATTACGGTCATTGATCTTTTTGAAAATAGCTTTGATTCTGAGTTGATTTATGTACTTTTTACAAAAGATATTTATTACAATGTTAAAACTGTCACATTTGTTAGCATCATTAGCCGCTTCCTCAGAGGTGTCTCTATCTATTGAGAAGTGAATAATTTTCCAAAATTCTAAATTTTCTTGAAAGTTAAAGTTTCATCATTGACAATAGATTCAAAATTTGTCTTCCTCTAATCAAAGAGGCTCGTTTAATTTCTTAACTGAAATCATCTGTCCTATAGCCTACTTTGAATCATTTTTTTCACGAGAGATGAAGATTCATTTATTCATATCACAAACTTGGTCCTCAAGTAAAGTGTTAGTCCAGTGTTGGCAGAGAGATATTTCATTTATTTTTTCTTAACATCACATACATTAAAGATGTATATTAATAACTAAAAATTCCATTACATTTATTTAAGTGGAATTTCAGGTTATGTTTGTTGGTTTATCTTAGGCTTTGTTTGCTTTTTCCATTGAGTGTGGAGGTGGGGACCATTTTGAGCACTATGAGTGTCTCTGCTCCTGTGAATGTACCAATCCCATTCGCCAGCTTCATCAGTTCACAACAACCAAGGGTTTCTAACAGCGAGGAGCATCAAGAGCATCACTGTGAAGAGAGTTTTCACTTCATGGAGCTACTGAAGACATTCTTCGAAGAGTCAGAGTTCTGCACACCAGGCTTTAGACTCCTGCTTTAATAGTCAACCCAAAGGTGGCCGTGACGTATTACTGTAGCCCTAGCACTTGGGAGGCTGAGATAGGATGCTCAATGAATCAAGAACAGTGATGGATACATAGCATTTGTCTCCAAAAACAACGGGATTAAAAAAATAGAAAGTATGTTCAATCCTCATGGATTGAACAATTACTGGATTCTTTGCTCTTCTTTTGGTAGACAGCTATTGTTTCACTCACTGACCCACCCCCGTAAGCCATTCTAATAAATCCTGATATCTATATCATATCAATCAATATCTGTATTGTCTGTATTTATAAATCAACAAAGTCTGTCTGTCATCCACCTGCCTGTCATGGGTCTATTATTTATCATAATCTACCTGTATCTATCCATGTATTTATATCTGTACTTATATCTGTATCTATATCTATTTATACCTATCTTTTTACCTCTATTTCATTTCATACATCTATTTATCTACATGTCTATGTCTGTCTGTCTTTCTACAGAGGGTGGGGTAGGTGTGGCATTGAAAACTAGGAGCAGCTGGATGAGTTAGTTGAAGACTCAGTAGGCTCCTCGGAGAGTACTGAGAGGAGAAGTGTTTAAGGTTTCAGAGAGCATCAGCCTGGGGCTAGTAGGGCAGGTCACTGACCTTTAGTTTCACATGTGTCTGTGGGAAAGGTTTAGATGAAGAACACACACACACACACACACACACACACACACACACACACACACCAATTATACATATACATTTCTGTAAGTTCTGCTCCTCTATAGAGAATCCTAACTAATTTCATCTTGACTAAATTCTTTTTTTTTTTTTTTTTTTATGAACTTGAGTATTTCTTATGTACATTTTTGAGTGTTATTCCTTTCCTGGTTTCGGGGCAAACATCCTTCCCTCCCCCTTCCTTATGGGTGTTCCTCCCCACCTCCCCCCATTGCCGCCTCCCCGACAGTCTAGTTCATTGGGGGATTCAGTCTTAGCAGGACCCAGGGCTTCCCCTTCCACTGGTGCTCTTACTAGGATATTCATTGCTACCTATGAGGTCAGAGTCCAGGGTCAGTCCATGTATAGTCTTTAGGTAGTGGCTTAGTCCCTGGAAGCTCTGGTTGCTTGGCATTGTTGTACATATGGGGTCTCAAGCCCCTTCAAGCTCTTCCAGTTCTTTCTCTGATTCCTTCAACGGGGGTCCCGTTCTCAGTTCAGTGGTTTGCTGCTGGCAATCTCCTCTGTATTTGCTGTATTCTGGCTGTGTCTCTCAGGATCGCCATCAGATTATCTCTAGTGTTACTTTGTTCTGCTATTTCTGACAGTGGCTAAACTGTCCTATAAGCCTGTGTGTCAGGAGTGCTGTAGACCTGTTTTCCTCTCTTTCAGTCAGTTATGGGACAGAGTGTTCTGCTTCGGGCAGTAGTAGTTTTCCTTTCTACAGGTCTTCAGCTGTTCCTGTGGACTTGTGCCTTGAGTTCACCAGGCAGGTCACTTGCAGCAGAAAAGTTGGTCTTACCTGTGGTCCCGAGGCTCAAGTTCGCTTTCATGAGGTGCTGCCCACGGGCTCTCCTTGGCGGCAGCGACCCAGGAAGATCTCGCCCGCCCCTTCCGGGGAGCCCTCCAGGCACCAGGGTTCCAGATGGATTCTGGTGCTTTCCTCTGGAATCAGTAATGTGTGCAGAGAGCAGTCTCTTCTGGTTTCCCAGGCATGTCTGCCTCTCAGAAGGTTTAGCTCTCCCTCCCATGGGATTTGGGTGCAGAGAACTGTTTATCCGGTCTGTTTCCTTCAGGTTCGGCGGTGTCTCAGGCAGGGCTCCTGCTGCTCCTGGGCCCTCCCCACAGGAACCCAGAGGCCTTGTACAGTTTCCTCTTGGGCCAGGGATGTGGGCAGGGGGGTGGGCAGTGTTGGTGGTCTCTTCCGCTCTGCAGCCTCAGGAGTGCCCACCTGACCAGGCGGTAAGGTCTGTCTCCCACGGGTCTGGGCAGAGAGCTGCTGTGGGCGGGATCCGGGTGTGGGACTTCCGTAAAGCTAAATTCTTTATTATCATGTAGTATGTAGATACTAGAAGGGAGGGCCATTTTTGTTTTTGTTGTCCAAAATTGGACCTTGTGTTTCTCTTGGTGGCTTTCTGTTATTGTAGTTTCAAAGTAAATACGTGTTGAATGGATGCATGATTTCTGATGATTTCAGCCCCTCTTCCTCTCTTCTTTAACCCCACTCTCCTTTTTGTTCACGTGATACCCACAGCACTGTTCCACTTCTCACTGTGTGTTGACCTTAGCTAATGAGTTCAGTATTTCTATACTTTGATCCAATGTTACCAAAGGGCATCTGTAGATTCAAGGCAATCTCCATCTCTCTGCCAATTACAATTACAGAAATAAAATATCCTAAACGTCATCTCCTAACGTCATGTACTAAACGTCGAGGTTCCCCTCTGGTTTAGCCCCTTGTCTTCTTTGGCTTGTGTTTGGCTTGCCCCTTACTCCATCCACGAAAGGCATTCTGATCCTGGAGAGTTGTCCTTTTGTTTTCGCTTTGCTTGGCTTGTGCCTTATTTACTATTTAATGTCTGATTTATTTACAGGGTGCCCTTTTCCTTCTTGAGGAAATTCAGGCACCAGCATAAAAGGAGATATTTATCTCATTTCCCTGTAAGTGATGCAGCTATGGTGCAGATGCCTTTCGCTGTTTCTGAGGATGGGTCTGTTTGTTCAGTTAATTAGTCATGACCAAATAGTTCTGTTCTAATGTCATTATCTATTAAAGTTAAAAAACAAAGTATAGAATTTTACCTGAAAGGAGTTTAAAAAAAATCACCTAGGGTTAAGACATTTAGTTACCACAGGCCAGCCAGTATGCAGGACATTCTTTGAGGGGTGACAGTGAAAGCTAAGAGCAGCTGGATGAGCTATTTGGGGACCCAGCAGGCGCCTCTGGTCTCAGGGAGGAATGAGAAGTGCCTGAGGAGTTCAGAGACCATCAGCTTGGGGCCAGCAAGGGCAGGTTCCTGACCTTTAGTTTCTGTGTCTGTGGGAAAGGTTTAAATGGAGAATGGACACAGATTGGTTCCTTCTCCACCTTGACTCTGGTTCTGTAAAGGTGGAATAGAATCTAGTGACAATGAAAAGGACTGGGTTGACTTGCGTAAAGGAACAGTTGTCCTAGTCCCTGAAGTAAATGCTTTGTTGCAAGCAAAGTAAATGCTTGCTGTTGGCGTTTAACTTGACAGTAATGTTGTGCATGCCTGTGACTCAATATGATTTGTTCACCATTGTAAACTATAATTTGACTGGAATTGCTCATGTTTTCATAGTCTACTGCTGATAAATAATATCACGATCTGTGTCTCATCTAAAGAGTAGGTGTATTGTCACAAATACAGCATTTAATGGAAAACATTACAGCGCAAGGGGGCACGGATGTTTCTTGCAAATGTTTGCATATTTTTTGCATCCCTGAGTAAAATTTTCCTAAGTAAGCTTTCTCATTTTGAGGCTTATAAACTTGAGTCCTTAAAACCTATACCTTGGAAATTTTCGTGTCCTGTCCAAGCCATCTTTCAAGAGACAAAATGTAGTCCTAATATAACCTTCAAGTATCCATTTCCAGCGTATGAAACAAAGGCGTTAACCTCCACAGGATGTACTGTGTCTCTGGTAACTTTTACCATCAGAAAAAGATGGCGCAGGGTGCCCACACTGTGGTCTCTGTGTGGTAACACTATTTAAACGCTTCATCAAGAGTAGCTGCTTCCTCTCACAACTCTAGGAAAGGTATGGAAAAGTTCACATTTTCCGAGAACAGTTTCAAACACAAAATCACTCCCCGTGGCTCGGGTGGTGACACGACTGTGCCCTGACCTTCTGTCTGAAATTGCTCTCATTTGCATATTGACAAAAAGGTGACCTTCTGTTCTGCCCTTTAAACCCTAAGTAGCAAGCCCTGCCTTTGTTGAAAATAGAGGAGGAAGGAGAATGTCCTGCTGCTGCTTGGATTGTGTTTCAAATTTAATTGTACGGCCCCGCCTTTAACCAAAGTAGAGACTCTGAGCATAATAACTCCCATATCCGGATAGCACAGATCCAAGTTTGAGATTCCATAAAGTCTAATTTGATGTGCTATGTTGCATAATATGGTGAAGATATGTTGTCCAGAGAGAAAGCAGATGCACGCGCTCGAACACACACACACACACACCATTCTTGCCTTATCAAATCAATAAACAATAAAATGCAATGGTTGTGTGGAGAGCATTACCTTGGACTAAATCAAACAAGCTCAATTTCCCTCTGTCAGCCCCAGGAGACTCTGGAGCCCAGACATAAGCTGACAGGAGATTTTACCTGCACTTTGAGAATAAAAGGTAAAAAATCCCTTCCATTCCTCCCTGACAGTTTAACCTTTGGGGCCGATAATCTGAAGAAGAACATAATGCCCCAGAAGAGTATTATCTGGAGGTCATCTCATCTGGAGACCGAAGGCCACTTCCAACAAACAATCAGATATCTAATAAAACTGTAAGATCACATCTCTGGCATATAAGCTATCGGAATAAACCAGATAAGACCGAAAGCTCTCAGAAACCTGTTATCTGTAGGCAAGAAACATAGCCACGGAATCCTGTTATTTCCCTAAGCATCAGTGTGGGTTTTGGCAAATGCTCACTGGGGCACATTTTACTTAATATAACTAATAGGAAATTGAGATTCGCCAATTTTTAAAATGGGAGAGGAAATTTGTTTATGATTTTTATCCTGTCATGGAAAATGTATTTTCTCCAAAATGCTATGAACATCTTCCATTATTTTGATTCATTTGACTTTGCATTTACTCTACAGAGTTTATCTCTGCTATAATCACAGAAAAAACTGCCAGCCTGTTGTTAGATTTTTCAATAAATACTTCTTAGGAAGGCTAATAATAGGCAGAGTGAATTTTAGCTCATTTCATCCAACGCTTTACCATTAGAAGCAAAAATATATGTGATTTTTCAAAAGTGGCTTGTTGTTTCTAGGTTTGGATGTACTTGATAAGTAAGTTCACAAGCATTGGTGATTACGTTTTTGATCTGAAGTAGTTCAGGAGGGAAAGAAAGCCTTTTGTGTAACAGATAACCTATTTGTTCTATATACATTCATATAAAGCATATTCTTGCTTTTCTTCAACTGATAAACTTTTGAGTAATATAATATGGCTGACAGCAATCATAAAAGAAAAAAAACCAAACAATTCAAAAATCTTTAACTTAATATTGCCTACCTTCCTATAACATTCCTTTTTCCCCCCTCTGCCAAAACCTCACTTTTCAATTAAATTTCTGAGAAATGTGAAATAGCAAATGTTGATTAGGATCATGAATTTCCTCAATGCTAATTTATGTATATTAAAAACTTAGTTGTAGTCACTCTTTGAGATAATATCTTCCCATTTAACTATATTTCAGTGGGACACTTAATTGAATAAGTCTTGGAAGACATTAATTATAATGAGGTGGTTTTAGAGCCCATGTTAGCAAATTCACACTAATAAAGTGGAATTTACCAATGACTTCCTAAATGTTTCAAGCTATATACTTTCATTTGAAAGGGAACGCAGTTACCTTTCCATTATAAAATTCCTAGTTTATAAGATAGCTTATCACCACTTTAAAATTAATAATTACCTAGTTCTTCTTTATTCTGGAATTTTCTAAAAGATATGTGAGTGACATGAAAAGAGAATATTTTGGTATTGGTAATTATGCTATATAACATTGACTAATCTTGGGGAATTAAAATGCAATCCTTTTCTTATTTGGTAAGAATATTGTATTTGTTAAGATGTCTAGTATTTGGGAAGGATACCATTCTATGAAATGAGATCATTTATACTTACAATACGTTCATTTTTCTACTGATAATGGAAAATAGGAGAGTTGGTTCTTCGTGAGAAAATTTTGATAGTTCTATTCAAAGGTTCCACCTGTTAAGCATCTTTGCATTGTGAACTATAATTACTGAAGGACTTGAGCTGCAACTGAGGGACTTATAAACTAAGTTGCAATATATTCCCCGATTTTGACTTTGATCCTAATTACTTTGAGCAGAGTGTCATGTTTCATACTCTTGTAGCTAGAATTCCCCATCACAATGCTGCGGGAAGTAAGCCATGTTCATGTTTTAAAAAATATGAGGATGTTCCAAGAATGACAGGACCAATCACAGGGCAGCTTAGCATCCAGGAAATTCTGAGGACGAGAGAGGCAGAGCACTCTGAAGAGTCTCCTGCTCTGAACTGGAATGTAAGTGTGATAACAAGACTTTATTCATTTATTAATTTTATATCCTAATTGCAGTGCCTATCTCTCTTCTTCCTCCAGGTCCACCCCCACATCCCCATTCCCCATTCAGCCTGCCCTTCTTCATGGAGCAGGTGAGTCCCTTGTCCTCCGGGTACCAATCCTGGCTGGTACACCAAGTCTCACCAGGACTAAGCACATACTCTCCCACTGAGGACATACAAGGCAGGCCAGATAGAGGAAAGGGATCCAAAGGCAAGCAACAGAGTGAAAGTCAAAGAGAGATCCTGCTCTAATGTTAGAGGACCCTCATGAAGACCAAGCTTCATAACTGCTACACGTATATAGAGGTCCTAGGTCCAGTCCATGCATGAACTTTGGTTGGGGGTTCAGTCTTGGTGAGCACCCATGGGTCCAGGTTTTTTGGCTCCCGAGGTCTTTTTGTGGTATCGTTGACCCATCCAGCTGCTCCAATACCCTGGCTCTTCAACAAGACTCCGTGAGCTCAGCCAAATGTTTAGCTGTGGGTCTCTGCAGCTGTTTCCATCCGCTGTTGAATAGAGCCTCTCAGAGGACAGTTACACTAGGCTTCTATCTGCAAGCATAGAACAGGATCATTAAATACCGTCAGAGTTGGCTCTCTCGCATTGGGCAAGTCAATGGTTGGCTATTCCCTCAATCTCTGCTCCATGTTTATCCCAACATATCTTATAACAAGGTAAATTTGATGTCAAAGACTTTGTAGGTCCCTATCGCTTCACTAGCAGTCCTGCTTCAGGAGATGAAAACCTCAGTTTCCATTGCTCCCTGCTAGGGTTTCAGCTAAAGTCACTCCCATACCCTGCCAGGATCCTCCTACATCCTAGGTCTCTGTCTTGTACCAGAGATGCCCTCCTCTGATTTCTCTTCATCCTCCCAGCCCTCTCACCTGCTACCCCTGCTCTCCCCACACCTGATTCCCACCCCAGTTCCCTTCTCCATCCCCTTGTTCTCCCAGGTTCCTCTCTCCCTATACATCCAGTGTCTAATTTACTTTCTCTTTTGAGTGAGATTCAAGCATCTTCCCTTGGACCCCTCTTGCTACTTAGCTTCTTTGGGTCTGTGGATTTTAATGTGGTTATCCTGTACTTTATGGCTAATATCCACTTATAAGTAAGTACATACCATGCAAGTCTTTCTGGGTCTGGCTAACCTCACTCAGGATGATATTTTTAAGTCCATCCATTTGCCTACAAATTTCATGATGTCCGTGTCTTTAATAGTTGAGTAGTATTTGTGTAAATGAGCTGAGTCCATTGTGTAAATGAACCTCATTTTTTTTTTCAAATTGATTTTTTTAAAATTTTCATTTCAAATGTTATCCCTTTTCCTGTTTCCTGCATAAACCTCCTATCTCATCCCCCCTCCTCCTGCTTCTATGAAGGTGTTTTCCCACTCGACCATCTACCCCTTCCTGCCTCCCTGCCCTGGCATTTCCCTATACTGGGGCATTGAACCTTCGCAGGACCAAGGGCTTCTCCACCCTCTGGTGCCCAACAAGGCCATCCTCTGCTATGTATGCAGCTGGAGCCATGGGTCTGTCCATGTGTGCTCTTTGGGTGGTGGTTTAGTCCCTGGGAGCTCTGGTTGGTTGGTATTGTTGTTTTTAAGGGGTTGTAAGCCCCTTCAGCTCCTTCAATCCTTTCTCTAACTCCTCCAGTGGGGACCCTGTTCTCAGTTCAATGGTTGGCTGCTAACATTCACCTCTGCATTTGTCATGCTCTGGAAGAGCCTCTTAAGAGACAGCTATATGTCGTTGAGGGAAATCAAGGTTTCTGGCTATATTGAATAAAGCTGCTATGAACAGAGTTGTACAAGTTTCTTTGTAGTATCGTGGAACATACTGGTCTTGAGGTAGAACTATTCCTAATTTTCTGAGAAACTGTACAACCAAATTGGTTATACAAGCTTGCACCTCCACCAGTAATGGAGGAGTATTTCCTTTGGTCTATATACTTGACAGCGTGAGTTATCATTTTTGATCCTAGCCATTCTGACAGGTATAAGATGGACTCTCAGAGTCATTTTGATCCTGATGACTAAGGATATTGAACATGTCTTTAAGTGCTTCTCAGCCATTAGAGATTCCTCTGTTGACAGTTCTCTTTAGCTCTGTATCCCTTTTTTTTTTTTTTTTTTTTTTTTATTAACTTGAGTATTTCTTATGTACATTTGGCAAACATCCCCTTCCCTCCCCCCTTCCTTATGGGTGTTCCCTCCCAACCCTCCCCATTGCCGCCTCCCCGACAGTCTAGTTCACTGGGGTTCAGTCTTAGCAGGACCCATGGCTTCCCCTTCCACTGGTGCTCTTACTAGGATATTCATTGCTACCTATGAGGTCAGAGTCCAGGGTCAGTCCATGTATAGTCTTGGGGTAGTGGCTTAGTCCCTGGAAGCTCTGGTTGCTTGGCATTGTTGTTCATATGGGGTCTCGAGCCCCTTCAAGCTCTTCCAGTTCATTCTCTGATTCCTTCAACGGGCGTCCCTGTTCTCAGTTCAGTGGTTTGCTGCTGGCATTCGCCTCTGTATTTGCTGTATTCTGGCTGTGTCTCTCAGGTTCGGGATCTACATCCGCCCTGTCGGTCTGCACTTCTTTGCTTCATCCATCTTGTCTAATTGGGTGGCTCTATATGTATGGGCCACATGTGGGGCAGGCTCTGAATGGGTGTTCCTTCAGTCTCTGTTTTTAATCTTTGCCCTCTCTTCCCTGCCACGGGTATTCTTGTTCCCCTTTTAAAGAAGGAGTGAAGCCTTCACATTTTGATCATCCGTCTTGAGTTTCATTTGTTCTAGGCCACTAGGGTAATTCAAGCATTTGGGCTAATAGCCACTTATCAGTGAGTGCATACCATGTATGTCTTTCTGTGATTGGGTTAGCTCACTCAGAATGATATTTTCCAGTTCCAACCATTTGCCTCATTTAATTTCATAAAGTCGTTGTTTTGATAGCTGAGTAATATTCCATTGTGTAGATGTACCACATTTTCTGTATCCATTCCTCTGTTGAAGGGCATCTGGGTTCTTTCCAGCTTCTGGCTATTATAAATAAGGCTGCGATGAACATAGTGGAGCACGTGTCTTTTTTTTATATGTTGGGGCATCTTTTTGGGTATATGCCCAAGAGAGGTATAGCTGGATCCTCAGGCAGTTCAATGTCCAATTTTCTGAGAAACCTCCAGACTGATTTCCAGAATGGTTGTACCAGTCTGCAACCCCACCAACAATGGAGGAGTGTTCCTCTTTCTCCGCATCCTCGCCAGCATTTGCTGTCACCTGAGTTTTTGATCTTAGCCATTCTCACTGGTGTGAGGTGAAATCTCAGGGTTGTTTTGATTTGCATTTCCCTGATGACTAAAGATGTTGAACATTTCTTTAGGTGTTTCTCAGCCATTCGGCATTCCTCAGCTGTGAATTCTTTGTTTAGCTCTGAACCCCATTTTTTAATAGGGTTATTTGTCTCCCTGCGGTCTAACTTTTGAGTTCTTTGTATATTTTGGATATAAGGCCTCTATCTGTTGTAGGATTGGTAAAGATCTTTCCCAATCTGTTGGTTGCCGTTTTGTCCTGACCACAGTGTCCTTTGCCTTACAGAAGCTTTGTAGTTTTATGAGATCCCATTTGTCCATTCTTGATCTTAGAGCATAAGCCATTGGTGTTTTGTTCAGGAAATTTTTTTTCCAGTGCCCATGTGTTCCAGATGCTTCCTAGTTTTTCTTCTATTAGTTTGAGGTGTCTGGTTTGATGTGGAGGTCCTTGATCCACTTGGACTTAAGCTTTGTACAGGGTGATAAGCATGGATCGATCTGCATTCTTCACATGTTGACCTCCAGTTGAACCAGCACCATTTGCTGAAAATGCTATCTTTTTCCATTGGATGGATTTGGCTCCTTTGTCAAAAAAAATCAAGTGACCATAGGTGTGTGGGTTCATTTCTGGGTCTTCAATTCTATTCCATTGGTCTATCTGTCTGTCTCTGTACCAATACCATGCAGTTTTTATCACAATTGCTCTGTAATACTGCTTGAGTTCAGGGATAGCGATTCCCCCAGAAGTCCTTTTATTGTTGAGCATAGTTTTAGCTATCCTGGGTTTTTTGTTATTCCAGATGAATTTGCAAATTGTTCTGTCTAACTCTTTGAAGAATTGGATTGGTATTTTGATGGGGATTGCATTGAATCTGTAGATCGCTTTTGGCAGAATGGCCATTTTTACTATATTAATCCTGCCAATCCATGAGCATGGGAGATCTTTCCATCTTCTGAGGTCTTCTTCAATTTCTTTCTTCAGAGTCTTGAAGTTCTTGTTGTACAAATCTTTTACTTGCTTGGTTAAAGTCACACCGAGGTACTTTATATTATTTGGGTCTATTATGAAGGGTGTCGTTTCCCTAATTTCTTTCTCGGCTTGCTTCTCTTTTGTGTAGAGGAAGGCTACTGATTTATTTGAGTTAATTTTATACCCAGCCACTTTGCTGAAGTTGTTTATCAGCTTTAGTAGTTCTCTGGTGGAACTTTTGGGATCACTTAAATATACTATCATATCATCTGCAACTAGTGATATTTTGACTTCTTCTTTTTCCGATCTGTATCCCTTGACCTCCTTTTGTTGTCTGATTGCTCTGGCTAGAACTTCAAGAACTATATTGAATAAGTAGGGAGAGAGTGGGCAGCCTTGTCTAGTCCCTGATTTTAGTGGGATTGCTTCAAGTTTCTCTCCATTTAGTTTAATGTTAGCCACTGGTTTGCTGTATATGGCTTTTACTATGTTTAGGTATGGGCCTTGGATTCCTATTCTTTCCAGGACTTTTATCATGAAGGGGTGTTGAATTTTGTCAAATGCTTTTCAGCATCTAATGAAATGATCATGTGGTTTTGTTCTTTCAGTTTGTTTATATAATGGATCACGTTGATGGTTTTCCAGATATTAAACCATCCCTGCATGCCTGGGATGAAGCCTACTTGATCATGGTGGATGATTGTTTTGATGTGCTCTTGGATTCGGTTTGCCAGAATTTTGTTGAGTATTTTTTTGTCGATGTTCATAAGGGAAATTGGTCTGAAGTTCTCTTTCTTTGTTGGGTCTTTGTGTGGTTTAGGTATAAGAGTAATTGTGGCTTCATAGAAGGAGTTCGGTAGTGCTCCATCTGTTTCAATTTTGTGGAATAGTTTGGATAATATTGGTATGAGGTCTTCTATGAAGGTCTGATAGAATTCTGCACTAAACCCGTCTGGACCTGGGCTCTTTTGGTTGGGGAGTCCTTTAATGACTGCTTCTATTTCCTTAGGAGTTATGGGGTTGTTTAACTGGTTTATCTGTTCCTGATTTAACTTCGGTACCTGGTATCTGTCTAGGAAATTGTCCATTTCCTGCAGATTTTCAAGTTTTGTTGAGTATAGGTTTTTATAGTAAGATCTGATGATATTTTGAATTTCCTCTGAATCTGTAGTTATGTCTCCCTTTTCATTTCTGATTTTGTTAATTTGGACACACTCTCTGTGTCCTCTCGTTAGTCTGGCTAAGGGTTTATCTATCTTGTTGATTTTCTCAAAGAACCAACTTTTGGTTCTGTT
The DNA here is from genome assembly GCF_011064425.1 of Rattus rattus. Lineage (NCBI taxonomy): Eukaryota > Metazoa > Chordata > Mammalia > Rodentia > Muridae > Rattus > Rattus rattus. The sequence continues at coordinate 56,262,766 of NC_046163.1, read as the reverse complement.
GATTCTTTCTATGGTCCTTTTTGTTTCTACTTGGTTGATTTCGGCTCTGAGTTTGATTATTTCCTGCCTTCTACTCCTCCTGGGTGTATTTGCTTCTTTTTGTTCTAGAGCTTTTAGGTGTGCTGTCAAGCTGCTGACATATGCTCTTTCCTGTTTCTTTCTGCAGGCACTCAGCGCTATGAGTTTTCCTCTTAGCACAGCTTTCATCGTGTCCCATAAGTTTGGGTATGTTGTACCTTCATTTTCATTAAATTCTAAAAAGTTTTTAATTTCTTTCTTTATTTCTTCCTTGACCAGGTTATCATTGAGTAGAGCATTGTTCAATTTCCACGTATATGTGGGCTTTCTTCCCTTATTGTTATTGAAGACCAGCTTTAGGCCGTGGTGGTCCGATAGCACGCATGGGATTATTTCTATCTTTCTGTACCTGTTGAGGCCCGTTTTTTGACCAATTATATGGTCAATTTTGGAGAAAGTACCATGAGGAGCTGAGAAGAAGGTATATCCTTTTGTATTAGGGTAGAACGTTCTATAAATATCCGTTAAGTCCATTTGGCTCATGACTTCTCTTAGTCTGTCTACGTCTCTGTTTAATTTCTGTTTCCATGATCTGTCCATTGATGAGAGGGGGGTGTTGAAGTCTCCTACTATTATTGTGTGAGGTGCAATGTGTGTTTTGAGCTTTAGTAAGGTTTCTTTTATTTATGTAGGTGCCCTTGTATTTGGGGCATAGATATTTAGGATTGAGAGTTCATCTTGGTGGATTTTTCCTTGATAAATATAAAGTGTCCTTCCTTATCTTTTTGATGACTTTTAGTTGAAAATTGACTTTATTTGATATTAGAATGGCTACTCCAGCTTGCTTCTTCCGACCATTTGCCTGGAAAGTTGTTTTCCAGCCTTTCACTCTGAGGTAGTGTCTGTCTTTGTCTCTGAGGTGTGTTTCCTGTAGGCAGCAGAATGCAGGGTCCTCGTTGCGTATCCAGTTTGTTAATCTATGTCTTTTTATTGGGGAGTTGAGGCCATTGATGTTGAGAGATATTAAGGAATAGTGATTATTGCTTCCTGTTATATTCATACGTGGATGTGTTATGTTTGTGTGCTTTTCTTCTCTTTGTTTTGTTGCCAAAACGATTAGTTTCTTGCCTCTTCTTGGGTATAGCTTGCCTCCTTATGTTGGGCTTTACCATTTATTATCCTTTGTAGTGCTGGATTTGTAGAAAGATATTGTGTAAATTTGGTTTTGTCATGGAATATCTTGGTTTCTCCATCTATGTTAATTGAGAGTTTTGCAGGATACAGTAGCCTGGGCTGGCATTTGTGTTCTCTTAGGGTCTGTATGACATCAGTCCAGGATCTTCTGGCCTTCATAGTTTCTGGCTTAAAAGTCTGGTGTGATTCTGATAGGTCTGCCTTTATATGTTACTTGACCTTTTTTCCCTTACTGCTTTTTAATATTCTTTCCTTATTTTGTGCGTTTGGTGTTTTGACTATTATGTGACGGGAGGTGTTTCTTTTCTGGTCGAATCTATTTGGAGTTCTGTAGGCTTCTTGTATGCCTATGGGTATCTCTTTTTTTAGGTTAGGGAAGTTTTCTTCTATGATTTTGTTGAAGATATGTACTGGTCCTTTGAGCTGGGAGTCTTCACTCTCTTCTATACCTATTATCCTTAGGTTTGATCTTCTCATTGAGTCCTGGATTTCCTGTATGTTTTGGACCAGTAGCTTTTTCCGCTTTACATTATCTTTGACAGTTGAGTCAATGATTTCTATGGAATCTTCTGCTCCTGAGATTCTCTCTTCCATCTCTTGTATTCTGTTGGTAAAGCTTGTATCTACAGCTCCTTGTCTCTTCTTTTGGTTTTCTATATCCAGGGTTGTTTCCATGTGTTCTTTCTTGATTGCTTCTATTTCCATTTTTAATTCCTTCCACTGTTTGATTGTGTTTTCCTTTAATTCTTTCAGGGATTTTTGTGTCTCCTCTGTATGGGCTTCTACTTGTTTATTTATGTTTTCCTGAATTTTTTTCATGCATTTTTGCATTCCTCTCTGTAGGCTTCTACTTGTTCTCTAAGGGAGTTCATCATGTCTTTCTTGAAGTTCTCCAGCATCATGATCAAATATGATTTTGAATCTAGATCTTGCTTTTCTGGTGTGTTTGGATATTCCATGTTTGTTTTGATGGGAGAATTGGGCTCCGATGGTGCCATGTAGTCTTGGTTTCTGTTGCTTGGGTTCCTGCGCTTGCCTCTCGCCATCAAATTATCTCTAGTGTTACTTTGTTCTGCTATTTCTGACAGTGGCTAAACTGTCCTATAGGCCTGTGTGTCAGGAGTGCTGTAGACCTGTTTTCCTCTCTTTCAGTCAGTTATGGGGACAGAGTGTTCTGCTTGCGGGCGTGTAGTTTTTCCTTTCTACAGGTCTTCAGCTGTTCCTGTGGACCTGTGCCTTGAGTTCACCAGGCAAGTCACTTGCAGCAGATAAGTTAGTCTTACCTGTGGCCCCGAGGCTCGAGTTCGCCATGGGTTCTGCCCACGGCTCTCCAAGGTGGCAGCGACCGGGAAGATCTCGCCCGCCCTCTTCCGGGGAGCCTCCGGCACCAGGGTTCCAGATGGCCTCGGTTATTTTCCTCCGGTCTGTTTCCTTCAGGATCCGGCGGTGTCTCAGGCAGGGCTCCTGCTGCTCCTGGGCCCTCCCCCACAGGAACCCAGAGGCCTTGTACAGTTTCCTCTTGGGTCAGGGATGTGGGCAGGGGTGGGCAGTGTTGGTGGTCTCTTCCGCTCTGCAGCCTCAGGAGTGCCCACCCGACCAGGCAGTAAGGTATCTCTCCCACGGGTTCTGGGAGCAGAGAGCTGCTGGGCCGGGATCCAAGGGGTGTGGGACTTCCGGGTAAACACAGGACGTGCCTGGTCCTAGAGGGATTCTGCCTCTGTTGTCCCGATTCCACCAGGCAAGTCACTTGCAGCAGATAAGTTAGTCTTACCTGTGGCCCCGAGGCTCGAGTTCGGGCCGCTGGGTTCTGCCCCACGGGCTCTGTGGCAGCGAAGGGGGAAGATCTCGCCGCCTCTTCGGGAGCCTCCGTGCACCAGGGTTCCAGATGGCCTCCGGTGTTTTCCTCTGTGGCCCCAGGCAGGGCTCCTGCTGCTCCTGTGTGGCCCCGAGGCTCGAGTTCGCTCGCGGGGTTCTGCCCACGGGCTCTCCGCGGTGGCAGCGACCGGGAAGATCTGCGCCGCCTCTTCCGGGAGCCTCCGTGCACCAGGGTTCCAGATGGCCTCCGGTGTTTTCCTCCGGTCTGTTTCCTTCAGGATCCGGCGGTGTCTCAGGCAGGGCTCCTGCTGCTCCTGGGCCCTCCCCCACAGGAACCCAGAGGCCTTGTACAGTTTCCTCGTGGGTCAGGGATGTGGGCAGGGGTGGGCAGTGTTGGTGGTCTCTTCCGCTCTGCAGCCTCAGGAGTGCCCACCCGACCAGGCAGTAAGGTATCTCTCCACCCTTACAGGGGCTGAATGAGAGGAGCGTTCCTTTCTGGGATTCAGCCTGCTTCTCTAATTTCTACCGTTCTGAAATCCTATTCAAACCCAAACTTCTCAGGCTTCGCTAACATAATAGTCTGTCTCAGGTTTAGACTTCTCTGTATCAGACCAAAATAATGGGGTGTTTAAGGAGAACCTGTGCTGTTGGCCAAGCTTCGTGGCCAGGGCATGAAGAAATCCTGGGATGTGCATTCAAACCAGCGAGGCTTGGGATGGAGGTGGGGTGGGATGGGGTGGAGGGTAGGATGGGGGTAGGGTGCCCTCCGTGATGGTCACATAAGTTCATGCATGAAGGCAGGCTCATTCCTGGAACAACCAGAAACAACAACAAACCACCTGGCTCGGCTGTGGCCTTGCTTCACTTACAAAACAGGACACTAAGCCACCAAGGGCTCCGTTTTAAGCCTGCTTTCAGTACTGCCTGTGTCTGCACTTGGCTCCTCAAATATTCGTTTAGAATCAGGAGACAAGCCTCAGAATCGCTGTAGACTAGAGGCCCCTCGACTTACTTGGCAGAAATCTGTCTGCTGTGCAGTGGTATCTTGAACACACTCTCACATATTTTTTTGTAGAAAATGTCTAACTCAAAAAGTTGACAAGGTATATAAAACACTTAATTCACCCCTTGACCTACTTTTCCGGCTTTAATATTTTGCCATATTCGTGTTTGTCTTTTCATGCTGGGTCCAATCCAGGGTCACCCACCCCACCCCACCCCCCCCACCCCCACCCCCCGCCAAGCCTGTGTTGTAACTCTGGCTGCATTCTTCAGGCTCCTCTCTCCTCTGTCTTCATTATTTGGATAGCTTTATCTGACATCTATGAAGTGATGCATTGAGATTACCCCACCATCCTTACCAATCCTGTCAGTCCCCACACTCCCCGTCCCGCCCTCAGGTGCCCTCCTTCCCTTTCACTTGCATTTGTTTTGTTATGTGGTTTTTCTAGACAACGGGTAATTAAAGTGATTGTTTTGCCTTGCCTGCTCTCTGCCATTTTCAGGGAATTGGACTGCTGATGGTGACAGGAATCAATATCAGGGGAGGTCTAGTCCTGAAACCTCCCGCTAAAGAGAAAATGTCACTTCCACTCCACTACAAAGTTTTTCAGTCTTTGAACTTCGCAAACACCTTCTACTGGAAGAAGAAAAGGTGACCCAAGTTATTAGTCAACAGATGGGCAGATCCAGCACAAACACAACAGTAACAAACAAAACAAAACAAAACAATAATATTTCAAACATCATCATTCCAGTGACAACTCAGTGAGATCCCTGATGTGAAACTTTTAGACTGTCTGGTTCCCTAATTGGTTCTTGATTTGGTCAATAAAAGGCGGGAGCCATTGTTGGGAAAAGAGTAAAGAGTGGGACTTCTGGGTCCCAGGAGGAAAAAAAAAAAAAGGCGGCAGGAAAAAGTCTTTTACCCCTTTGGAAGAGAAAGCCGCGATACAACCATGTAAAAGATCTTGTAAGCTAGGACAATGGCCTCCCACTGGCAGCAGAGGGCTGGGCTGATATAGGCTAGCTGATAAGGTTTAGGGCAGCAGATTCTGCACCCAGCAATTGTGCCTATCTGGCAGTTCTAAAATAATAATAAAGCTGTCTGTTTTTTTCATCCCTGAGGGAGCAAAGGTGGGCAGAAAAGAGAGAAGCTGGCGGTAGCTGGGGGCTTGGGAAGCTAGCTAGGAAGGGAAATGAAAAGCTGAGAGGGGGCGGTGGTGGAACTGGAACAGCATCTCCTGGCTTTCCCGGGTTGGGGTATGGTTACCCAATCGATCCTGGCTACAGCTAGATGGAGCAAAAAGGACAGGAGAGGGGTCAGAGTGAGGGGTCAACTCGGCAAAAGGTCCGGTGTTTTCAAAAACTACACGCTAACTTCTTCAAAAAATCATCACTCAATGTTAACTCAGTAGACTCCTGAAATAAAACTTTAGACAAGGAAATAAGGACAATTATTGGAGCTCAGCAGTTAAGCACACTTGCTGGGCACACAGATATAAGGGTTCAGTTCCCATCTCCTAAGACAGTTTACAGCTAACACTAATTCTAGGATCTGGTGCCTAAAGGACCCTAGGGGCTTTAGCCACCCACCCACCGCCCCAGAGGTCAAGATTAGGCCAGAAGTACCAGCCACCCAGGTCCAAGGCTAGACCAAGTTCCATTCTCTACCCACAGTTCTCGAGGAGCAATGACATTCTTGAAAATCCACAGAATGTACTGACTGAAAGTCACCTGACCCTCTGGTCCCAGATGGGATTCGAATACATGTCATGTAACGCTGGCCAATAGATTCAAAGTCAATATGCTTAGCCAATAAGTTTAAACTGTAACCTTGCTGATGTAACCTGTGCCCTAAAAAGGTATTAAAAAACTGCTTGTTATAGCCATTTGGGGGTCACCTTCTAGTCACTCACCACGAGGGGCTGATTGAGGAGTTAGCGTGCCTAAGAAAATAAACCTCTTCGTTTGCATCGAAGTCTGTTTCTCACTTTAGGGCGAAAGGTGTCTGCCAGTGGTTAGGAACACTTTGAGCCTTGGCTCCCTCTTCTGGCCTCCTCCTGTACCAGGCTGACTCAAAGTGTACATGTCTGGTTATACACTCACACACACATAAACAAATAGCGATGGAATCTTCAAGACAGACACACAAACACCTGCATTAATAAGAAGGCAGCATCAGGTGGGCTGTTACACTCAGGGGTGGCACCAACTGGACACTTTAGCACAGGGGAGGGGCTGGCTGGCCTCATGTGCATTTGGTAGGCCACAGGAGGAAGCAATGGTTTGCTAGTTTTTAAACACTGGCAGTCATTTGTTAACATGGGCACTTACACTTACACTGCCACCATTTGCACTGGGGCCAGAGGAAGGCTTTGCCAGTGCAGACTTGGAGCAAATGGAAGGCTTTGTTGGTTTCCACAGGTTTGAGGCTGTGGTCTTTATGCAGCAGCTATGTCAGGTTAACAATGCATCCTCAGGACTTCATCTTCTCCCTACAAAAGGCCAACCTGTGAATGTGTTCAAATAACTTTGAAAGACAAAAACTGTGTGAAGGAATTCCCCAAGAGAATTCAAACAGCCAGATGAAGTTAGGAAATTGATTTTGGGATGAAAATAGAATTCTTAAAAAGAGGAACAAAAAGGCCCAACACATTTGCAATGATAAAAAGGGGAAAAAAAAAGGAAGGCCTTCCTGACAGAAATGGATTGATGTGCAGGCTTGAAGAAAAAAAAATTGGATCATTTGCCAGGAGATATGATAATTTTTAAAAGATTTATTTATTCTTGGTATGGCCAGAAGAGGGCATCAGATCCCATTACAGATGGTTTGAGCCACCATGTAGTTTGCTGGGACTTGAACTCAGGACCTCTGGAAGGCAGTCAGTGTGCTCTTGGTTGCTGAGCCATCTCCAGCCCCAGCATTTTTAAATTTTTTAAAAGACAGTGAGACCTCTGAAGACATAATGGAAAAAAAATCATGGATATGATTTTAAAAAGAAGAAGGTTTATTGCCAAAGACATAGAAAATGGTTTAAATAAAATCACAGGAAAAAAAATCTTCAAATAGGGAAGAAGCACGCGGAGATGGCAGTGGTTGTATCTGCTGAGAGTCTGAGGACCCTTCCTCTGAGGGAACTGACAAGGCAGTGGGAAGGGGTCTGGGCTTTGTGGTAGCTCAGAACAATGGAGGGGGGGGGGAAAGGCCGTCTTATTGGGAAGATGCTCTTAAAGTGTGTGGACTCACGAAAGTTGGAAGGAAAAGACACAGAACAGAGCTCTGTGGAGAATAGCTAAAGATAATACCACTTTGCTGCTGTAGCTGATAGACGTCAGGGAGATGAGGGCAAGCTTCCTCAGAAACAGATCTTTGCTGAATAGGAGCGAAGCCTTGGGTCAGCTATTACTGCACGCAGAGCCACTGTGGCCGTGGCTTGTAGCTGCTTGTCGAGGCTGGGGAAGGAGGGAGCTGGGCCTCAGTGAGACAACCCTTGTGGCCAGCGAGTGGAGTGCAGAGTCCTGGAGCTCCCTAGGAGCATGTCACAGCCTTCTGAATAGAGAGATGGTCCCTAGGCCAGCCAGCGCAGCCAGGATGATGCCTCTCAGTAGCTGCACTGCCCTGCTGGGAATGGAAGTGCAGCTGCCTGCAGGTCACTGGCAAAGAGTGCGAGCCTGAGTAGCAGGCCTCGAGAGGGGTGGCACTACACTGAGGACAGGAAGGTGTGTGGCAGTCAGGAGCTTGCACAGAACCTGCCCCTGGATGCCCTGCCTAACTGCAACATGCACAGCCCTGGCTCTTGAGCAGCAACAGTGAGGCGTCTGAGACAGAGTCTCAATGGCCCAGTATTTACAGTGCTGCTGAAGAGCCAAGAAACCTTGAACCCAGACTATAGCACTTGTTGCAATGAATATTTGCATGGTCAAAAAAAGCAATATGTGAGAGCTGGAGAGATGGCTCAGTGGTTAAAAGCACTTTAACTCTTCAGAGGTCCTGAGTTCAAATTCCAGCAACCACATGGTGGCTCCACAACCATCTGTAATGGGATCTGATGTCTCTTCTGTGTCTGGGAACAGCTACAGCATACTTATAATAAATCAATCAATCAATCAATCAATCAATCTATCTTAAAAAAGAAAGCATCTTTTAAAATGTATGTATATATATACACAAAACACATAAGATAACACAATGTATATATATATATGTCCAAATATCATATATATATATATATATGTCACGTATGGACACTTCAGTTTTTCAATGCCACTATATGTAATTAAATATTTGATGGAGGTGAGAAAGATGAGGAATGGGCATGGTGAACAGTGGAGGGTGCAGCTAAAACTCCACGGTGGTGAGAGGTTTTGAGAAAAGGCTGCAGTGGATGGATGGGAGAACTCTTTGTTAAGTAGGGCAGCCTGTATATCACCCTGACTCAGCCCCTACCACGCTGCCCAGTCATAGATGGTCCTGGCTCTGAGCAACAACTGTCCCCAATGAAAAGAACAGTTCGTTTTCTGGATGGACCTTGAAGAAGACCTCTGTGGTTGGTATCTGTAGTCCTGTCCTAGGTGTGTTGCCAGAGAGGTTCCATGGATATTCCTGGTCCTTGGCAGCTGGGGAGACATGGTGATATATCTCTGACACAATTTATCACCAAGGCCATACAGATGTCCTTGGTCTGAGTCACTACCTGAGACCATGCGATGTCTGGGCTGTACTGCCACCAGGACCATGTTGATGTGGGTATCCAGTACCACCTGAGTCCATAGTGATGTCTGAATTGATGCTGCAGCTGAGAGCTGCCTGGGCAATGGTCCTGTGCAGCTGGGGCCTCTAATGATGTTTGTGAAGCCTGTAATTTACCACAAAAGATCATGCAAAATATTCCATGGTCTGCACTGCCTAAACCCGTGTTGATGTCCATGTCTATGATGCCACCATGAGGTTAACAGTGTTAATCGTGAGGTGGCTCTGAGGTGCCACCGGAAAGGCCTAACATGATGATCTGTGGCCGTATTGCAGCTGCTGAAGAGTTATAATGATGTATGCAGCGCTGCCGCGGTAACAGAGGATTGGATTCTGATGACAGCCGTGGTCTGTGACTGAGCGTTGCGCTGCTGAAAGTCGCACGGCAGGTCGCTTGATCCCTGAGACTGACGTGACCCTGTCTGTAGGTCATGCTAAAGGTCTCTATGAGCGCCATTCTTGTAACTTCCTGGTCCATGTGCCTGATGACAGGAAAGGCAGAGGAAGCTGCTACTTTGCACATGGTGTCGAGTGACTGCAGACTTGGTTGAGAGAGATGCAGGCTCCAGACAACTCCTACCCTCACTATCACCCAACAGCAATGGCACTGGCACTTAGACAAGAAAGCCATCAGGTGAACTCTCCTGGTGATGGCTTCTATGAATGTAGTGGGTGGGTGGGAGGATAGTTTTTCTTTTGAGGGCTGGCCACTGGGAGTTTGACTATGCTCCAGTGAGCATGGGGGCAATGCAGGTTGGACATTTCTCCTCCTCTCCTCCTCCCTCCTCCTCCTCCTCCTCCTCCTCCTCCTCCTCCTCCTCCATTTTCTTCTTCTGTCTCTTCTTCAGCTATTCGCGGCTGCAGCTTCTTCCTCTTCATGTCTGCTTCCTCCTCTTCTTTTTCTCTTTGGTGGGGAGGGTCCCACAGTTAGGGGGCCAGATCTGATGGGACTGGGAAATGTAAGTGTGCTCCCAGGGTTCATGATGTGAAATTCCCAATCAATAAAAACACCAAATATGCAGAAGACTGAAAAATTTCTGCATAATCAGGGTATTATGTTTGGCCTGCCTTTTGATTCTGGGAGGCAGAGGCAGGGCAGGGGGCAGGAGGCAGGAGGCAGAGGAGGCAGTAGAGGCAGAGGCAGCAGAGCAAGTGAGGGAGGCAGAGGCAGGAGTGGTGAGGCAGAGGCAGAGGCAGGTGGATCTCGGAGTTCAAGATCAGCCTGTTCACCCATAGGTTTCAGGACAGTTAGCGCCTATAGTGAGACCCTGTCTCCAAACAAACAAACAACAAACAACCTCAAAATGAAGAAAATAAATAAAGAAGAAATATGTCATGCATAATTTCTTAAAACACTGGACCAAACAGTAATATTGAAACTGCAAGAAAGATGAGGTTTTCAGAGAATGTAAGACTCAGAATAATAACTGAGTTTTTCAATGAAAACTTTGAAACCAGAAGGGCTGAGAGATGTTTCAGTTTTCAAATCAGATCATAATCTGCCAACCATGTCTGTCACATCCAAGGCAGCTCCTGATCATAAGCAAGATCTGCATCTGGGTTTTCTGTGCCATCTGACAGAGGCTTTGAAGACCTGGTGCTGGGAAAGACAGGTAAAATGTGGGGTTCAGGTGGTGCTGGGAAGGTGTGTATACTATGTAATGGTAAAACAGCTCCTCCCTGATGGTGTCTTCCTGCGTCCCTTAAGGACAGATGAAGTGAGGCTTCCTTCCTGTTGTTTGTTTTGTATTTGAGATAGGGTTTCTCTGTATGGCTGTCCTAGAAACTTTCTGGCCAGGCTGGCATAAGGCAGGATAAAAGCCTCCATCTCTTGCCTTGTCCTTCTGACAGCAGGATAAAACTTTTATAAACCCCACGTTTGAGGACTTTCCCTAGCACCTCATTCTCTTATTGAAATTTCTGGCCCTGTCTACCCTTCCTTTTTTCTTTTCTTTCTTTCCTTCCTTCTTTCTTTTATTTAGGAAGTGCAAGACAGAATTTCTGTGTAGTAATTTCAGCTGTCCTCGAACTGTTTTGCACCTCCAGGCTGACCTTGCTTTCACAGGATCCTCCTGCCTTTACCTCTCATGTGCTGGGATTAAGGTGAGCACCACCACCTGGCCTTTCTTAGCTATGTGCTGGGGAAAGGGCAGGCACTCTGAGGAAAACATGGTCACTGTCACCTTTTCCAGTCTGTCAGCAGGTGTGTCCTTTGAGAAACAGGACCATGAATAGTCCAGCTGTCAACACAACCAGAGTGGCATTCTTATCACTGTTAACATTGTTCCTATGTTCTTATCACTATTAACATTGTTTCTATATTCTTATCACTGTTAACATTGTTTCTATGTTCTTTTTCTTATTACTATTAACATTGTTTCTATGTTCTTATCACTATTAATATTGTTTCTATTTCTTATCACTATTAACGTTGTTTCTACCCCAACTCTCATCCGACTCTACAGGGAGCCAGACAAATGCAAACACCTCTCCAAGGCTCCCAGACTTGGATCTAGTTTTCTGATGAGTAAGCCCACCCTTTCTAGTATTTTCTGAAATCTGGCTGACTGGTTCAACTCAGCTGTTCTGGCCCAAATGCCTGGCCAAGCTGACTGATTCAGCATGGCTGCTCTTGGCTTCTGACTGAATTGCTCTGCTTGACTTCATTCTAACTCTGGCAGTATGTTTCTAATCTTCCTTTTCATCATCTGGCTCATCCTGTCTTCACCTACAACCTGTCTCTGTAAAAACTTTTCCTGGTAAAACTGGCATACACCCACCATACACTACCACTTGTGTCTCAGCTTTCTCTCCCTGTACCCACTCTTAAGTCTCCTCTCTTTCTGTCTCGTGGGAGTTGGACATATCCTATCTTTACTCATTCTACCAACTCTCTCTGATTTGCCACTTTGTCTGCCCTCAATTAGAAACTTGAACTCACTTTCAAACATGGCTACTTCCTTCTAAAATTAGTTTTACCTTCATTATTTGGGATTAAATATGTGTGTTAAGGTCATGTCTGTATTCCAGAGAGAGATTAAGGTGTTTCATTCAAACAGATCCCACAAACCTAGATCTTTGGATGTGATCCTTGCCAGAGCAGCCATGTTGCTACATTAATATTCCTCTACATTATTTTATTTATGAAAGGTAAAGTGTTGGGGCTTGGTGCTCTGGAAAATGGTGGATCACTAAGAGTGGCCCCAGCTAGAGGTCCTGGGTCATGGTAGTGTATGGCTGTGAGGGACAGTCTCTGATTCCATCTTCTGTTTTTCACATTTGGCCCTGGTGAAGCTTCCATTTCTATCCACTCTTGCCGCATGTTGAGTCATTACAGGCCTCTTAGCAACAAACCAATTGAGCAGGACTGAAGCCTCCAGAGAGAGCCAAGACAAACCTCTCCTGTAAGTTCATCATGTCAGGTCTTTTATCATAGTAACCAAACACTAACTTCTCCTAACGTCTCTCTGCTTCTGGGAACGCTCTTCCAGACCAGTGGGAAGACTATGGGTCAGACGTGCTGAGCTGAGTTTTCCAGATTTTTGGGTGTGTTTTCTGGTTTCCTGTAGTGAAGGAGCTAGCTGCCGTGCGTTCCACCAAGTAAGCTCCTGTGACAATTTTGGATTTGGGCACCCCTGGGTGAAAGGCAAGGAAGAAGCAGTGCTGGGTAGGCTCTGGCAGAAGAGAGACAAGACTGGAGATGAAACAACACGCCAACCCTCCCATTCTCTCGGGTTGGACTGCCCCCTTTGTCCCAGAGCTGGGTGACTGCTGGCAGGGGAGAGTCGGCTGAGGCTGAAGTTGCCAGAGAAACCAAACAATTCTTATTTACCAAACTGTCAAAATCCTATCATTGCAATTAAGGAGGCGGGCAATTAACTGTGTCTTAATTACAGCAGCTGCCCTTCTTCTGAATGCTGTAATTCTGGAGAGAGAATGGGAGACTCTAAATTAATGTGTGTCTTTAAACAACGAAAAACATTGATGAGGCCTGAAGAAATTGTCAGTGGTGGTCTTGGGCCCCTCCTGAGAGGAGGCATTGTTGGGCAATGCCCTCCAAGTGCAACTGTCATGATTTCCACAGCCTTTGTTTTAACAGCTGCGATTTTGATAAATGCCCAGTAGCGTCGTCATCATCCTATTTTATGTATAATGCAAATTTCCATAGCAGCAGCATCTGGCAGCCACCGTTAGCCCATTTCAGTTTAGTTGTTTTAAACTTAGCTTGGAAACAAAGATGTTTTAAACAATAACTCCAGACTCCCAGGCAGAGAAAGGAGGCTGTTCTGTGGGAAGCTTATCAGGGGTAGATCCACCACACTGAACTTTGTATAGGAGAGCAGTGGGGACAGGTCACAACAGAGCTATTCATTGGCCAAGTTGTCTTTAAGCTCAAGTCTAACTCCCCCCCCCAGAGTTCATTTCTCTCCAGGGCTGACTAGCATCATGATGTATAAGTGAGGGACCCAGACAGGAGAGATGGCAGAGCATTGACTCTGTGAGCCTCTCTGGGAAGTTCCTCAGCGTTGGCACTCTGTAGCCTAGCACACTCAGCATGTTGAAGGCCCTGTGTTCAGTCCCTAGCAACAAAGAAAGAATACGGCTGGGGTTATGGCTTGGTTGGTAGAGTGCTTGCTTGCCTACCATCCACAACATTCTGGGCTCTATCTCCTGTAGCTCCTGGATATGGCACACGTCTGAAACTCCAGCACTTGGGAAGTGGGGGCAAGAGGATCAGGAGTTCAAGACCATCCTTGGCTACCTTATGAGTTCAAGGTTTAGGGTACAGGAGACCCTATAGGAAATGGGAAGAAAGGGGGGGGAGAGGAAGGTGGCTGGAGAGGAGAGAGGGAAGGACAGAGAGAGAGGGAAAAGGAGGAGGAGAGGGGAAAGCAAGGAGGGTTTCAGAGCGACAGGAAGGTAACTGGAAGCTAGGACCCAGTCTCAGCTGTGGTCTGGGTAATGCTCAGTCCCTGGGAAGCCGGGGACTTGGTGATAACAAAACCCTCAGACTGGACTGAGCCCTCAGACTGAACCGAGCCCTCAGACTGGACTGAGACTTCAGACTGGACTGAGCCCTCAGACTGGACTGAGCCCTCAGACTGGACCGAGCAGGCTTCAAACCTGTTCTCTTCCTGCTTCTCAGCTATGTGACCTTGAGAAGGCCCTTGTTTCTGAACCACAGGGCATGTGGCCTTTCACTTGAAATACCTGAGAAATTGTATCAGCCTTTCACAACTGCTGGAGAGATAAAAAGGACCACAGGGGCCCAGGGCTGAACCAGTGACTGGCATGGGAGGCCTTGGATGTATGCCAACACATCTCCTCCTCTTTTCTGGAAGGTAACTGAGGCCTTCAGATACTAAGGAATAGGGAGTATTGGTGACCCCCAGAAAAAGCAGCTGCTTTTCACTACCTAAAGACTATACATGGACTGACCTTGGACTCTGACCTCATAGGTAGCAATGAATATCCTAGTAAGAGCACCAGTGGAAGGGGAAGCCCTGGGTCCTGCCAAGACTGAACCCCAGTGAACTAGACTGTTGGGGGGGGCGGCAATGGGGGAAGGTGGGGACCCCATAAGGAAGGGGGAGGGATGTTTGCCTGAAACCGGGAAAGGGAATAACACTCAAATGTATATAAGAAATACTCAAGTTAATTTAAAAAAAAAAAAAAAAAGCAGCTGCTTTTGATAAGTACTAAGTACACGTTGGGAGGAAGACTTAGTCTTAAGGACAAAGGTGGTTATCAGTTATCACCACCAAAGACCAGACTGATGCGGGACTCTTGAGACCACAGACCTGGTCTGAGTCCTGAAGAAACAGGCTTTGAGGCTGTCCGGGGCTGTGTGAGAAACTAAACAGCTCAGGGCTGGCTCCCTCCAGAACGCTGTAGAGGAAATTCTCTCTCCTTTATTGTCAGCAGCCTGGGAAGCAGGCCAGTGCAAAACCACAACTCCTCTCTCCCGCTCCCAACAGGATGTCTCTCCTGGCGGCCTGGAACTCATTTTGTGGACTAGGTGTGCCCAGAACTCAGTTCCCCATCTCTCCTCCCAAGTGTTGCATCTCTAAAGACGTCTGCAACCACACCCCAGCCCAAAAAAGCAGGCTCTTAAAAAAGAATAGGGAAAATTTGTTCTGGAGCCAAATAAAAGTGTACAGCTTGGCAGCCTCGACCTAAGTTGTTCCAAATGCCCACATTTCAGTACAGCAGTGACAGTTCCACGAGGCTTTTCTAATTAGAGAATAAAGAAAGTCATAAATCAAGGTAGTTTTCAAATGCTCTTGTGGAAACACCACGCAGGCAGGTTACTGCATTGTGGGGGGGCTCTACCCAACTTCCAAGGCTCTGTAATCATGGTTGTTCTAGACAGCCTGGTAGAATTTTTAGCTCAGGTGAGGCTTTGGCACTTCATTTCCACAGGGAGAAGGAAAGCGGCATTGGGGCATATAGTACAGCTTTGCCGTGCCAGACCTCCTTGAGGTGCTACGTTTTGGATAATGTAGTTGAAACGGTTTTCTACGGAGATCAGCTGATGCCTGTACAAACCTTCCCGTGAGAATTTGGCTCTGACCTGATAACCCCGTGCTCAGCCAAGGGGCAGAGGCTCTGTAAGAGCTAAGGCTGACCTGTAAGCACTTGCCCTAAGGGCAGATACTTCCTGAGATGCCAGAGGGGTGCTGTTCATATAACAAGTAACAGCACTAAGCAAGTTCAGTTGACAACTTCTGTACTGAAGGTGCTCAATCCCATGCAGGCAGGAAAGCACCTCCGAATATAAACACCCTGATTGGATGAAGGTGGGAAGTACCTTGTGGGGGTCGTCTTTATGAGTGCCTGGACCCTAAATTTGGGGCCATTCTTTGGGAATCTTAGATATGCACCTGGCCAGAGTCCATCTTCCTGGTGAGTATTAAATAAAGTTTGCTTTAATTGGATAATTGTGGAACTGGTCTTTTCTATAAGATTCTTGACTTGCGTGTTGGTTCTCTGCTGCTGTAACCAGATGTGCAAATCTGGGTAATTTATAAAAACAAGTTTGTTGTTGGGAAGTCAAGATCAAAACTGAGGCATAGCTGTCTGCTTCCAAGATGGTGGTATCCTCTGGAGTCAGGTGCTCTGTCCTCACATGGCAGAAAGAAGAGACCGAAGAGGGACACAATCCCTGTCGTGAAGCCCTCTGACTCAACTGCTTTCTGAAGGCCCACACCTCCCAACAGTGCTCACGGGAGTAAATTAACTTCCGGACACATTAGCAGGTCTCTCCTACCTCCATCCTTCCTCCGCTGACTTCATGTCAAAGGTACACTGGTGTCCGTCACCCTCCACACCCCCACCGCCAGGTGTTCCATTCATCAGTGACAGGAGTGGTAGTCCCATGTGCAGAGCTCTGGCCCAGCAAGTTTCTGTGGGGCTCCCAGCAGAGGACAGAAGACTGAGGAGAAAAAAGGTGATGGTGCCAGAGGATGGAAGGCAGAAGTGGGGACCCAGGAGATCTAAGTGCACCCCACTGTTTTACAATAATAGACGATATATCTATATATCTATATATCTATATCTATATATATATCACTAGTTTTACTTATTGTTCTATTTGTGTTTGCACATGTGGAGGTCAAAGGGCAACTTGAAGGTGTGAGATCCTGCGTGACAACCCCCAGGTCACCAGGCTTGATTCCCGTTTACCTGCTGAGCCATTTCCCAGCCACAGGGGTCATTTTCAATGCCTTCAACTACTTCAGTCTCATCTGAGTTTTCTTTTATTTTTCAGTTGTTAAACTGAACTCACCCATTTACTCTTGATGCCATTGGCTTGTTGGGGATTATGAGCGAAATGTGGATTTGTCCTTGGGAGTTACCATCAGAGTCACCTGATAGCTTTATCAGCTGGCCTTACCTGGAATGGGTCCAGTGGCCAGTATATGGTCTGTCGTGCTGAATTCATGCCAACTGACTTGTCCTTTCCTTCCATGAGTTAATACCTGTTCTGAGGATGCTATAGAGGTCAGATGGCGGCCAAAGGAAGGTTCTGTCTTTCACTGTGTGGGTTCTGGGCATTGGACTGGTGTCCTCAACCACAACACAGGCACCTTTTCCTGTTGAGCCATCTCATTGCCTTTGATTCATGTTCCTTGCTGGCCCCATTCCATCTCTGGGGAAAAAGTACTTGCAATGAAAGTGAAGGTCACAGGCTTTCTCTCTCCCTGGGTGACACAGATATAGACCAGATTAAACCAGATTAGAAGCAAATAAAAGGTAGGTTTATTAGGCGGTAGCTCTCAGTCGGATCTCACAGGTGGAGGTCAGTGGAGTCACAAGCCTGGACTAAAGCAAGGTCTTGGACTGAGCAACCCTGTGAGCTAAAGTTGTGATTGAAAAAAAAAAAAAAAAAAGCTGTGATTGTGTCCATATAAGGTGAAAAGCTGAGCCGACCTGGAGAGGTGATGTGGTAGCCTGCAGTTTTCTTGAGGGTGCAGTTGGTGGGAAGGAGGGCTGCGGGTTTCCTAGCTTGTGGGGGGTATGAGCAGGGTTCCAGCCTAACAGTGAAGGACTAGTTCCTTGTTTGATTCTCTCAGAAACAGTATGTTAGAGAGGTAGGCAGTTACTGTACACTATATATATATATAAAGAAAAAATATACCGACCGGTCAAGGACTTAAATGCACATGGAAGGCCAGCTGCACTGTACTCTGAATTTCTAAGAATGGAGAGTATACTCAGCTGTTGCCTGGGTCCTGAAGGAGGAGTCAGTTATGAGCACTGTCGCTTGAATCTAAAGTGTCCCAGGAAACCTCAGCTATGGACGGCTTGGTCCTCAACAGAGCAGTGTTTATGGGGTGTGCACATGTGTGTGGGTGACTGGATCCTGAGAGGTCTGACTGCACAAAAGGATTCCTTTGTCTGCAGATTAAATAGTTTAATGGGCTTAGGGAGGCCTACTAAAATGCCATGCATGACCAATGGTTGATAATGAATGAGATCTTCATAGGTCTTGGGGACATTTTAATTTTCCATATAGTTCTTCATAAGACTTTTTAAACTTATTTTGACCCCAAATGAAAGTTATAGTTTTAAGAAAATAAAATTGTAGAGATATGCACACACCATAATTAAAAATGGCAGAGAGAAACATGTATATAGTCTTAAGGGTTCTACATTTTCTTGTATTTAAGTTTTTTGTCTGAGTGAGGGTGTACACACACGTACACACAGATGTCTATGGAGGCCAAGCAGGGTGGCACAATCTCGGAGCTGAAATTACAGGCCTTTGTGAATGGGCTGCTGTGGGTCTTGGGTCTCTAGTCATCATGGCACAGCAATAAACCTAGGACTGAGGCTTGTCTCCAGCCCAAGATGTTTACATTTTATGGAAAATAATACATTTTAATTGTAAAAAATAAAAAAGTTAAGAATATTTATCATCTCTATGTATCTATCTCTTATCTATTATAAATCATCTATCTATCTCTACCTACCTGTCATCTATCTCTCTGTATCTATGTATCAATCAGTCAATCAATCAATCAATCAATCAATCAATCATCTATCTGTGGTGGTTTGAATATGCTTGGCCCAGGGGTGACACTATTAGGAGGTGTGGCCTTCTTGGAATGGTAGGTGTGGTCTTGTTGGAGGATCTGTGGGTGGGCTTTAAGACTCTCTTCCTAGCTGCTGGGAAGCTTGTCTTCTGTCTGCCTTTGGATGGAGGCATAGAACTCTTAGCTCCTTCAGTGCCATGCCTGCCTGGACACCGCCATGCCTGCCTGGACACCTCCATGTTTCCCACCATGATGACCGAGCTGAACCTCAAAGCCAGCCCCAATGAAATGTTGTCCTTTATGAGTGGCCTCGGTCATGGCATATCCTCACAGCAATAAAACCTGAAGACATGATTTGTCTGTCTACCTACTGATATGAATTCCCAGAGAAGCCAGTAAAAACCGAAGCAAGTAATTATAGCTAAAAATCTGATGCAGAAAAAATCAAACCAAGTGATGGCCTCCCTTGCTGGTTTCACTTTTTTCCTTTCAGTCACAATAAACCAAGCAAAAAAAAATACTGAATGGAAAGTTCCAGAAATAACCCGGAAGTTTAAATACCATACTGCCCTGTTCTGAGTCCCATGATGAAATCTCTTCCCACCCTGCTCTGTCCTGTCTGTGTCTTGAGGAATTCCTTTGTCCGAGCTGTGTATTCAACCCATCCATCAGTCATTTGGACATTAGTTACTGCCCCGTGCTTGTGCTCAGGGATGCTTTATTTCACATAATAATGGCCACCAGGCACAAAATAGTGACATCAGCAGATTAGATAAGCCAAGAGGAAGCAGTAAGTATCTTTCTTTAAGTGAAAAGGCAGAGGTTCTTTGTCTAACACAGAAGCTGTTAAAAATGTATATTATGTCCTGGAGAGAGGCTGGGTGGTAGTTGAGTTCTTATTCACAACCCCCTAAACTCCTGTTCCAGGGAATTTAGTGCTCTTTTCTGACCTTCGAGGATACTCACAAACTTGTACACACACACACACACACACACACACACACACACACACACACACACACACACACATGCACACGCACATGCACACATACACACACACACACACATGCGATCTTTAAAAGTACATTGAGACTGTAATAATGTGTTAATCAATCTTCTTCAGTCATGAAGTTAATGAGGAAAGACGATGTTTTGCTGTCACACCTCAAACTGCACGCTGCAGCCATAGGGACTGGAACAAGCTTTGTCAAGATGGGAAAAGCACTAAGTTTTATGGCTCAGTACTATGAGGTTTTCAGCATTTACTAGGGTCTGGAAAGTTCCTGGTGATAACAGTAGACTGTTTCAGTTCCTCCAAAAGTGGATGAAATCCAAGAGGAGGAATAAAAGAAAACACACACACACACACACACACACACACACACACTAACCAATGTGTGTGTATGTTAAATATAAATGGATTAAATCAACACTAGTGAAAAGGCAGAGATTATGAGATAGAAGAAAACCACCACTGTCTTTTCTTATTTTATTCTCAGATACAGATCACTTCTTTTTTTAAAAGATTATTTATTTTATGTTTGTGAGTACACTGTAGCTAGCTTCAGATGCACCAGAAGAGGGCATCAAATCCATTACAGATGGTTGTGAACCACCCTGTGATTACTAGGAATTGAATTTAGGACCTCTGGAAAGCAGTCAGTGCTCTTAACTGCTGAGTCATCTTTCCAGGCTGATATAGATAATTTCTATGGTCACCATTTCTATGTGTGTGGATTTTTTTTCCTATCAGCAATCATATTTTGAGGGAAATTCTTCAGCGAATACCAGCTGAATACCTTGTGATTCAGTTCAGTTCTAACACTTGCAGAGTTAGTATCAGATCCTGAAGGGTGAGCGCCCAGTCCCATGAGACTCTCCTACTTCAGACAGTAGGCTCTCACTGTGAAAATAAAAAGAAAATTTTCAGTGGGAATAACATTGAAAAAGTAGATTCAATGGGGCCTAGAGCCCAGTAAGGGGCCATTTATGCAAGATTCAGTTGTTGCCTAGGAATGAGAAGTTGTATTGCCTCTGGCTTTTAACTGCAGGTAACTGGGATCTGCAGGGTTAACATGTCTAGAAGGTTAGGATGCATAGCAGTGCCCTCAGTTCCTTGTTTTATGAACACTTCCATCTAGTGTAGACATTATTTTTTCCTCTTCTGTTATTCACATGTCCTGGTCCTTCTCAACCTTCGACAGACCCTATTAGCCCCCATTCTTCCTGCCTGCTTTGGGAAACCAGATTTTTGGAGCATTCCATGATCCTGACTCTCATAAGTCACAATTCCAAAGACCCACCATCGAGGAACATTGTTTTTACTTCAGCAGTTTCTGACTTTAGATTGACTGATATTACCTACATTTCTGATCAGCGAGCTGTAGATGGGGGTTTACCAACCCCTCCTCGGGTTTCATTAACTTGCTAGCTCAGCTCACAGAACTTGGGAAACAGTATGTACACGCATTGGGAAGGCTTTCAGAGCTCCCATTCTTCCCCAACACCCAGGCATCTATGTTTTTTCAACTATGTAGACCCTCTCCATACCTGACTTTCTTGAACATTTAGGAAAGTTTTACTACATAGGCACAGGTGATCATATCATTGACTTTTCGTTGATTTTAGCCTGGCCCTCTCCTTACCTGACAAGTTATAATGGGGAATGTGAGTCTGGAACTAGGGCTCCAGTCACGGTTGATCCTCCTGACAGCCAGTTCCCATCTATCCCTAAGAGTTTCTAGCTGTCAGTTAACTTTACTGGCTTTAGAGATACCAATTAGTGATTCCAAGGGTTTTAGTCATCATGGACTGAATTACTTTTCTTGTTATGATGGAACACCTGACACATGCAGAATAAGGAAGAAAAAGTTTGTTCTGGTCACAGTTTGGAGCTACAGTTTATCATGGTGGGGAAGGAGTGGTGGCAGGATTGAAAGGCCCCTAGTCACATTGCATCCACAGTCAAGAACACAGAGAGAGAGGAAATGTCCCACACTCCAGTCCATAGGATGGTATCTCTTACACTGAGGGTGGAGATGCCTTCCCAGACCTGCTCAGAGTTGCATTCTATGAAGATTCCAAATTTTGTGAAGTTAATAATGAACATTAGGAGCCAAGAAACAAGGATAAAATATCTGTTTCACAATGACACAGGGAGAAAACGCAACTCTGAGCTCTTTACAGGAGACTTCCCTTAAATATAAATACACAAAGAGAAGTGCGAGAGCCTGTAAATATATATACCATACCAACAGTTAGCATAAGAAGGTTAAAATAGGGTTTGGGGATTTGGCTCAGTGGTAGAGCCCTGGGTTGGGTCCTCAGCTCCTGTAAGAAGGTTAAAAAATAGCCATATGAATTTCAGATAAAATCGATTAGAAAGCTGAATGTGTTATCAATAATAATGACAAGAGGGTTAATAAATTGGGAAAAGTGTATATATGTGTATGCTTTGAGGGAGAGCATTTCAAACAGGAAGCAAAAATCATTAGTTTGAAAGAGATACTGAGCAATGTTGAAACTGCTACTGAAGGTTTCAATATCATCTCTTGGCAGTTGATAAACAGTTAGGTATAACCATCAACGAGGATTCAGAAGCTCAGACAAACACTGTCATCTTCCCAATTGCTATAAACAGACAGAAGACCATGCCTAACAATGACAGGATAAATCCAGGAGTAAACGATACACCTAGCAAGACAGCCCAGGTTCTGGGTGAGTTAGGCAGCTGTGATAACGTACAGTACAGTGTGTGGTTCAGTAGCTTCCCTGCTGTGGGCTTAGAGCAAGGGGAAGGGCAACGGAGATGTATACAGGAAGTGAACAGGAAGGGAAGAGAGATCTCTCTTGAGGTTCACATGAGCCCAGGAGTTGGAGGTAAGCCTGGACGGTATAGCCAGATCCTTTCTTGAAGGTAAAATTACAAAAATAAAATTGGAAAGTTTGAAGTAGAAAGAAGAAACGAAAAAAAAGAAAGGGCCTAGCACTGACTGCTCTTCTTGAGTTTATCCGATGCCCTCTTCTGGGGTGTCTGAGGACGGCTATAGTGTACTCACATAAATAAATCTTTTTTTTTTTTAAAGGGCCTTTTCCTCCTATGAGTGTTTATATTTTCAAACACCGGTAAGGCAGTTGTAGACCACACCCCTGTAGTGCTAGGAAACCAGTGTGTTTTACACATACCAAACATGCCTCTGCCACCAAGCTACATCCCCAGCCCTGTCATTTATTGAAAATCAAGAATACTCTTACTGGACATTACTGAATGTCCTAGCCAGTGCAATAAGATAAGAAAAAGAAATGAAAGACGAACACATTGAACAAACAGAAATAAACAGCTCCTAAAATAATATAGCAACTTCTTGGAAAAGTAGACCCAGGCTAAACACACAACCTTGCAACTGACCTGCTTCTCCATTCTTTGGTATTTACTCAAGAGAAACAGGAAAGTATGCTCACACAAAGATAAGCACATGAATATTTATAATAACATTAATTGAATGATCCTAAACTTTAAGCAGCCCAAGAACTATACATTCAAGAGGAAATGAAAAATCGAGGTATGTTGTAGTTTGGACTACAGCTTAGCAATGATATGTAACAGAGTATTACCACACATGACAGTAGAGATGAATTTCAAGGTCGTTAACCTGACTGGAAGAGGTCAAACATTGAAGACAAGACACACACTTTAATAAGAAAGTTCATCACTGGTCTAGAAAAGGATTACCCATGAGAGAGGTACCAGGAAGGCCAGGACAAGGCAGATACTGTGTTGTTAATAGTTGTGGTGGCAAATGCTAACATTGATCAAGTTGCATGCTTGAATGTGGACTTTTCGTTTGTAACACCTGCAGTAGCAAAAGAAAAGGCTCGCCTCTGTTCTCCAGATGTTCCCTGAAATGAACTGAGAGCAATCAGATTGCCTGGAGAAGATCATGTGCAAAGTTTGCAGGGGGAAAAAAAAGAATCACAGCTGGAGAGCATCATGAGAGTACATAGTTCTCCAAGGGTCAGATAGATGAGGCTCAAACAATTCCTGAGTCCCAGAAAGGAATAGAGGGATAGATGGGATGGGTCTGGGGTATCCTGGGACAATCTGTGGGAAGAACAAGTCAGTTCTAAGGGGTGGACAGATGGCTCCGTGGTAAGTAATACTGGCTACTCTTACAGGGGACCTAGGTTTGATTGCCAGTACCCACATGGTAGCCCACAACTGTCTGGAACTTTAGTGCCAGGGCATGCTTTTCTGTTCTCCATGGTGTCAAGAACACTCGTGATGTACAGACATAACATGCAGAATAGACATCTGTACATATTAAATTAAAAATTTAAAAAAGCCAGTTTTCTCCTTTCGCCATGTGGTTGCCAGGGATTGAACTAGGTTTTCAGGCTTGGCAGCAAAGGGCCTTGGACCTCTGAACTACCTCAGTGACCCTGAGCCCCAGTACTTGCTAATCAAACAATTGCAGTTTGAAGTAACCGGCGAGAAATTTGTTGACAGCAAACACCTGCTGGACAACTGTCTTTAACCTTTTTAGGTTCAGTTTTCACTTAGGTAAAACAGAGCACCCACCTAACTGCTTCGATGAGTACATGGGATCATTAGCTACCAGCTACAGATCGAGGAGCCCCGGGAGGAGGAAGGCAGGAGCAGAGAGTGTCAGGAGGGTAGAAACTGAGAAACCAGCCACTGAGAAACAGCTCCTGTGTCCAGTGTAGTAGGAACCTAGAGAGGGGATCAAGGGTAGAAGGGCCAAGGGCCAAGACATGGAAGACTTTGTCTGTCACACAGCTGAGGATCATTGGGGGCTTCTGCCTGTGCTGATGCTGACGGGGCTCCTCGAAGGCTTACAGGGAGCTTAGACTTTCATGTGAAGGTCTGAGAGTAATCAAAAACACAACACCAAGTAGTGAATCTTGGGGCGCTGGATTTGAATCTTGTTCACATAACCAAATGCAATAGGTTCATTTTTTTTTTTTTTTGATGAGCACAGAGCCAGTTTGTACAACCAGATCAAAGAGTGGACGGAGAGAGCTTATTCCCTCCCTGAACAGTGTTTCCCCCGGCAAAGGAAACCGAGGAGATTTTACTAGGGAAACGCTCACAGATTCACATAAAAAAGACTTGTCATCATGCCTACCATTACATGCAGAAGCAGACAGGTTCCCAAGCATGTTCAGTTGGAGATCATGCATTGCGTTTTCAAATAACATGGCACAATGGAAACTGGGCAGAGAAGTTTACAGTTTAATGAGCAAAATTGACTGTAGATCCCCTATAGAAGTTGGTAGGATCCTGAGCGTTTGAAACAGAAACAACAGATGTAAAAGGGAAACCTGTGGTGGGGCTAGAGACGGCTCAGTGGTTAACCATGTTGATCACCAAGCCACATGATGCTCTTCTAGGGGACCATAGCTCAGTTCCCAGCACCCATGCCAAGTGGCTCAAAACATCCTGTAGCTCCAGTTTTAGGGCAATATTATGCCTGTTTCTAGCTTTGGGCACACACACATACACACACACATACACACACACACACACACACACACACACACACACACACAGCTGAAGAACAATAGAGGAGACCATGGAAGCTACTTGACATTGACTTCCAGCATCCATTGCATATATGTGGGTGCACATGTGCACACACACACATACCTACATCAAACATACACACAATCCGTAAGTAAAATTGACTTTGAAAATTGGGTTCTGATTTATAATCTATATAATATAAATGTATTTTAGGTATAAGAAATGCAATATATTCTAGTGAGTAGACAGGAATAATCGTAGCTGAAATTTGTGGTAAGAGCTGATTTTCATATATGAGTACACTGTAGCTGTCTTCAGAAGAGGGCATCAGATCTTATTTACAGATGGTTGTGAGCCACCTGTGAGGGCTGGGATTTGAACTCAGGACCTCTAGAAGAGCAATCAGTACTCTTAACTACTGAGCCATCTCTCCATCCCAAGAGCTGTTTATCAAGAGCACATACAGTGAGGAGTGAGGATGGGGGAGGTTAGGGTTTTGAGCAGTGTTTCACTTTGCTTCTCTGAGATGACCTGGAACTCATTACACCCTGAACTCATGGTGATTCACCTGCCTCTGCCTTCCAAGTGTCACATTACCACGCATCCTCCTCCCTCTCTCCTCCCTCCCTCCCTCCCTCTCCCTCCCTCCTTCCTTCTCTCTCTCTCTCTTTCTTTTTCTTTCTCTCTCTTTCTCTCTCTCTTTCTCTTCTCTCCTCTGTTGACCCAGAACCATACAGTGCCTCTCTAGCTCTGAGTAACTTTGTTCTGACTGCAGACAATCCAAGCAGCTAAATAGGCATTTGAAACACATCTCTCTGTAGATGGGAAAGGTGGAAAAGGCAAAGTCAGTGGACTCATTTCCTAAGCTAACACACCCAAGTACCACATCTGAGGATTAGCCTAAGGGAAACTTGTCATTTCACAGTTCTAGAAGCTACAGTTGGAGATACAACTGGCCCTGATAAAGGCAGGACTAGTACTGATAAAGGCTGCAGGGGGATTCTGCCTGACCTACCCTGGAGGAAACATTTATCTACTTACACTCTCCCTGATACAGGGTGCCAATACACCAAAGACAGGATTCCCTCCAAGTCTATCTGGGTGTGCATAAGTTCACTGGGGTTAATAACAGAAGTGTGGGTGGCTCATAGACAGCTGTGCTAACAGGGAGCTTCCTGAGGAACAGCTACACTTCCAATGAGTCTACCCCAGTCAGCTGTTAACCCTTTCTACAGCTCTGATAGGCTTTCCTAAGGACTGTGGAGGCTCATGAGTGCCAGGAACTTGGTGAGATTTGTGAATGTTGTGAGCCTCCTCCTTTCTTTGAGTGCTGAGATCCAGGCTGAGAGAGGGTCCTGAGGAAGGGGTGAATGGGAGCAGCAGAAGAATAACTAAGACTTAGTGATGGATGCAAACTGACAGCTCTTCAATCTTCATGAGGTAGCTGTGTCTTATAGAGCAAAGTCCAGTCTTCTATTTACTACAATTGCATAAGCTACTTCCTTAGAGATTGCATAACGGTTTAATCACTTACTCAGGTTCCCTTTTGATCATTCCACAAATCAGCATTTTATGACCTCAACCCCTTGAAATATAGATTGAAATACAGAGCACATTCAAGGCAGATGAACCAGAGAGCAAGCACTTTTTTTTTTAAACACAGCAAGCCCTATGTGGTTCTCTGGGCACAGAGGTTGTGGTTGTCAAATCTAGACATAGAATCTCACATTTTTATGTGAGAAAGTTAGCTTTAAGTATAATACTCTTTATAATTTTTTTTTGCAATTTAGTGAGCTCTTGTTTATGTCAATGCAAGCAGTATTGAAGTTCATTTTTTTTATAATTCATAGCTACCTCAATATATTCTTTTTTAATTTTTTTCTTTTCTGTCTGAGCAACTCCCAGGTTTATTATTGGAAAGTATTAAGTGATACTAGAAAGTAGAAATATCACTAAGTCCTCATCTTTTTTCTTGATATCAGACTTTTGTCTGTCCCCAACCTCTACTTGGATTTCACATATAACTAACTCCTTTAGAGAGTATCAAATTAAGTTGTTGGTTGCTCCTGTGGAGGAGACCACCATTTTACCACTAATGTATACCCATCTATAAGCCTTGTTTTTTAAACTATTCATTTCTCTCTCATGATCCGGGTTTTTCCTTTATTGACCAAATCATGTCTCCTTCAATATCTTCAGATCAAACTGACTCATTAGTGTAGCTGTCTCTGTTCTTCCAGGTCTGAGAAGCCCCTCATTCAATTCATATTGCATCCTTATAGTTTGCATAGTTGAGAAATCCTATAAAGAACAGTTCTTACACTGATTTATGTATTCTTGAAACTCTGTTGAACTCATGTTTTCAGAGTTCTTTCCCACAGCCTTAAGGGCTATCCTGAAGGTCACAGCATCACCATATTGCTGAGGGTCAGCGTACATGTTCTCACTTCCCGGAATCATGCTGTTTCTGATTATCATGGAGTCATTAACCTTGGCAGGGAGAACATTCCCCAAAAGAGGAATATGAAGTAAAATATGTACATTATTATGTAAACAAGTGTACACCTACAGCAATCATCAGCACTCAGGGAGACCCACATCCTGCTCGATCTACTCCAGGTTGGGACCTGGCATGTGAAGGAGTTGGATGAGTGGCCATGGAAGTACTGATTCAAGATGGCCATAGTCATGCCCAAACCAGTGGAAACAGCTACACAACACTTAATAGACATGTCACTTTGATTTCTGCCTTCCTCTTCAAAAATGTTTCTTCAGAATCTTTCTGTCTCTCTCTCTCTGTGTTTGTGTGTATGTGTATGTGTGTGTATCTCTGTTCTTCTCCCTCAGCCTTTCTGTTCAGATTTTTCCTTTTAGTGACACAAACCATCTTAGATTAGGGGGTGTCTACCCTATTGACTTTATCTTTATATCTTCAACAACCCATTTCTAAATGAGGCCATATTTTGAAGTATTTGGGGTTAGGACTTCAACCTAAATTTTTAAGAAATATAATGTATCTCTTGTCACTATATGTGAGACATATGGTGTTACTGATATGTGAGGACTGTAGGGTGGAAAAGAGAAGGAAGTTAGGTAAAAAAGCAAGACCTTGGTAAACCTTTCAATGTGATGGTGATGGTGATGATGGTAATGGTTGCAAACATTGACTGAGTAGCTGTTTTGTAGAAGATACTGTTCTCTGTATTGTGTATTGTTTAGAATGAATATTCTAATTTCTTTGTTGGAAATAGGACATGCTACATTCCCCAAGAAATTGTTATTCTCCTGCTTAAGTCTCCAAAGTGTTGGGATGGTAGGCATACACCATCACAGAAGACTGAATTACTATACCCAATTCTATCTCCCCCAGCCTTGGTGCTGATATTGGAACCCAGAGCTAAGTACATGCTCTACCACTGAGCTACATCTGAAGTCCTAGTCCTCAGAATTTTTAGATGGGGAATTTGAGGTAAAAGGAGCTCTCTTAGCTCAACTTTGTAACTATCCAGACGTTTCCCTCAAAGAGATTTCTTTTTCTGAAAAAGTGAGAGAGCAAAGGAAATGATGTGTAGTAACATTTTTCCATGCTAAAGAAGGGATGCAGACTCCATGAAACTCCTAACTAGCCTTCCTGAAAGATGACTGGTCAGAGTGAAGATTGAGTCACTGCTGTGGTAAGTTTTCTTGACAGGAAACACTGTTTTTTAAACCTCTAGGGGAAGATTTACAAAAGTCAATGCCCTCCAGTCATCTCTGACTCATGGCTCCTTCACAGACTCACTTGTAAATGAATTTTCCAGTTTCCTGCTGTTCCTTACACTTAAGCTGGTCTTGTCCTATCCCTTTTCAGTATGTGCTGGGTCCCCTCTTGAAAGGCCTTCAGTTCTGAACTGGGATTAATGCAGCTCTCAGACTACATTAAAGAAGCTTTTTTGGTAATAGGACCTTTATATCCCTACCCCCACCCACCAGCCCCACCCCCCAAGGCTCAAGAAGCACTCTGGAAGAGGATGTGGAAAGCTGGTTAGAGCCCGCAGTTGGGGAGGATGAGAATGAGTACAACAGCTGTATTTTCCTGCATAAGATCAAGCTAGATTTTATGAAAGTCGGGAGTCAATGAGCCCTTACCCAACTGAGGAGCTATGGACAGTTGATGGTTTCTAGGGAAGGGAGAGTTAGTTCTCTATGAAGTCATGGCTCCTGGTAAGTCAAGCATGCCCCAGTGATTGTCCTACATTCAGGAACATACAGAGAGCACGGATTGGAGTTGATTGGTTACTAACAGAAAAAGACAAAAAAAAAGGGGGGGGTAGGGAAGTAAGAGTAGATCTGGGAGGATCTGAGGTAACTATGATCAAAATAAACTGTATGAAATGCTCGAAGAGTTGATAAATATATCAATATTACTAGTAAATTTTAAAATTTGCTAGTAACTCCAGTGGTGGTCAAACTGTTTCAACAGGTCTTTCTGCAAGAAGCAAAAGGTCAGTCATGTCAAGTCTGAGATTATTCTATGATTATTAATGCAGGAGCTCTGGCTTTGCATTAATGCTGACTCAGCTCTGAGTTGCTCTGAAAACCTGAAAGTCCTACTATGCTCAAGGACAGAGAAAATTCGGAGGAAAGAGGGACAGATTTTCAGATTCTCCGTGGATTTTAAGATTTTGTTTCTGTTTTCTGAGACAGAGGAACATGACATTGAGATACTAATGATACTAATGTGCCTATCTACCATATATCCATGTAATAATCCACTTTTTGTGCTGGGGAGGGAGCCTGGGGTTTTGCATATAGTAGGTGGGCACTCTACCACTAACCGATACTCCCAGGACTTCACTTGAAATGAAGGTCTTGGGCAGCCTCCTCAGTGTAGAACTGTCTGTTCAATGACACAACCTCAGTGAGTCAGAGAATGACACATTAGAAGCAGCGTGGAGGTCAGCTGGTCCTTCTTACCTCCTCATGTGTTGGGGGGACAGGGCAAAGAAGCAACAGTGACTTCCCAGGTCATGTGATTCCTTCTGAGTCAGAGCCTATACTCCTTTTCTTGTACTAAAATTTTATCTATTTTTGTGGGTTTGTGTGTGTGTGTGTGTGTTATCTGTAAACACACATGTATACCACATACATGCATGGTAATCTGGGAAGCCAGAAGATAGCATCAGATCCCCTGGAATTGGAGTTGCAGATGGCTATGAGCCATCTGCTGGGAACAAGACCCCAGTCCTCCGCAAGAACAGCCAGTGCTCTTAAACAGTGGCCATTTCTCCAGGCCCTCAGATCCTATATTTTTGTCTGCATTTAAATAACACAGTGGAATGAGATTTGCAAACAATGAAGTCTTAGGTCTATGAGATCTTTAAGCAACATTTATGTGTTATTGTTTTCCCTGGGAAATAGATACCATCTAGAGAGAGAGAGAGAATGCCACAAAGATATTTGGGGATCTGACAGCCCCTTGATGTGTTTGAATATACTTCGTTATTTATTTATTTATTTATTTATTTATTTATTTATTTATGAATTTTATGTTTTCAGAGGAATTTTAGATTGAATGTCATTGTTTTCACTCTTTAAAAAGAATGAAAACATGAAAGGGAGAAGGGAATTGAGTCCTGTTGTGCCCAGACTAGACCTGAACTCCTGCACTCACGGATCCTTCCGTCTCACCCTCCATGTAGCTGGATCCTGCAATCAGTTTTTGTTTTGCATTGTGTACTAGGGATGGGACTCCGAGCTTTGAGCCTCCAAGGTGAGTTCTCTGTCATTGGTCTACACCCTAGCCTCTCATCCTGCAATCACCATTTTACCTACTGTGGTTTGATACGACTCGGATGGGCATATTGGAACATGCCGTGCTGCCCCAAGAGATCTTCAAGCACTTGTGTTTTGGGACCTGCATTGGGATGGCTCTTTCTCTGCTGGGACCAAGACCAACTCCCTTCCAGCCAGACCTCCCATAGAAAGTTCACCACAATGGATGCTCGCCCACCGTTTCCAATTCTAAAACGACAGGTCAATATTAGTGCTGTCCATTGCTCACTGGACACCAACATGGCATAGTGGTCCATGCTTCACCCCTAATTCTCTCGGCTTCCTAGCTCTGCCAGGACTGTTCTGTTGCTCTACTTTGTCACATATGCGTCACTGAAAGTTTATTGACTTGGGCAGTGTAATGTCTTTTTCTTTTTTGGCTCTTTCTGCTCAGTTGTCACAGGCAATCATAATTCTGGTCCTTCTTTACAAAGCCAAACAGTCTCTCTTGAAACCACAACAGAGTGGTCAGGTAAAATGCAGGTTAGCCTATGGTAACTAGAAAAACTTGTCCTAAAAACCGTTTGTTCCAGACACAGCCAGCTGAGACAGGAACCTAGCAGGACTGTCCTGTGAGAGGACAGCAGCCAATGGAAAGAGATGCCGAGACCCACAGCCAAGCATGAGGTGGAGCTTGAGGAGTCTCATGAAAGAGCTGGGCGAAGGAGCAAGGGACCTGAAGAGGACAAGGATGTTGTGGTAAAAATAAAAAACGGAAGAACTAGTCCCCACACGTACCCTGGCAGTCACACACTCTCTCTTGTGCTAATTTATCTCGGCGGCTCCACACTGTCCCCATCTACTTACTGACCTGTTGTCTGAGAGCCATTTCAACATGGCACCCTGTCAGGACGCTGTCGAGGATACTCAGAAGCCACTCTAGCAGTCTGTGATCTCAGTTGTTTAGGTTTTGAGGCAGGAGGATCACAAGGGGAAGGCCTTCCTGAGCAACTTAGTGATTGTTGGTCTCAAGCAAAAGAAAACAGGTTGGAGTCTGTGGTCAGTGATAATTCACTGCCGGGCTACAAGGACTAGCCCTGCCCTCCCACATTATGGCAGCATCAAGGAGCCATCAGTGAAGGTTGGTGTGTAACTGTCAGCTTGACACAATCTAGCATCACTTGGCAATGTCTCTCTCTCTCTTTTTTTTTAAATTCATTTATTTATTATATATAAGTACACTGTAGCTGTCTTCAGACACATCAGAAGAGGGCATCAGATCCCATTACAGATGGTTGTGAGCCACCATGTGGTTGCTGGGAATTGAACTCAGGGCCTCTGGAAGAGCAGTCAGTGCTCTTAACTGCTGAGCCATCTCTCCAGCCCAGAGGGCAAGGTCTTAATAGGAAATTGTCTAGATCATAATCGCCTGTGGACATGTCTGTGGAGGACTTGTCTTGATCACTAAGTGGTGTAGGATGACCTGGCCTATTGTGGGAGTCTACCATGGCACTGCTAGTCCAGGCAGGGCATCCTGGACTACATAAGACAGGGGAAAGCGAGCTTGAGTAGGCACAGAGCAAAGCAGGCAGCATGGAGGTGTTTCTTTCTTTACTTTCAACTGTGGATATCAGGCAAGTTACCTTCAGTTCCTGCCTTGATTTCCCTTCAATGACACATGGTAACATGGAATTTTATGCTGAATAAACCCTTTTGTCCCCTAAGCTGATTTTAGTCAGAGTGAGTTCTAGCACAACAAAAGAGAAGAAACCAGAACGCTTTCCCAGGTCAGAGTGAATGAAACCATCAATGCACCGTTCATCTGTTCTCATGACTGCTCCCTGCCCTTTCCCCAAAGGTGTTAACCTCAGGGGCTCTGTAACTAGCGTCTTTCTTGTCAATCTTCATCTCGGTCTGTTTCCCAGACAGCCCATCTGTAACCGTTGACACCAGTAGCCCAAGAATTTGAAAGATGTTGAGATGAAGTTCTGTCATGAGCATCCTGCTCTTGGGCTGATAATGAGGACGTTGTACCTGCTTCTAGATGAACACACTGAGGCCTGGCCAAAGAGCAGCATAGTTGTCAAATCTTTGCCCATGACTGGAGCTTGTGCTTCAGTGGGAGGAAATGCAGCAGCAAATGACGTGCATTAGATCCCAGGGAAACATGGCCCGGATTAGGAATTGGGGTAATGGGATTTGCTGACTGTTGGACCAGACAGTTGGTGCCATTGCACAGATTCCAAGCTAGGTGTGAGAGCCAGGGCTGGATAAAAGGAATCCCCATCCGTGGTAGCCAGAAAGCTTGGGATCCAGCTCAAGATTTCACCATAAAATGAGAATTCTCCAAGGGGTTGAGCTCTCCACCCAGGTAGGTGAGCCATTCCCTAGTCAAGGCGCTGGCTATGGGAGAATGGAGGCTAGAGATTTGCACATGGGACTTTTGAGCCCACAAACTTCAAAATCCCAAATCCCGGGAATGTCCTATGACAGAAAAGTCAACCCCTGTCTCTGCAGTGGCAGCTGGCATCTGTCTGCTGGTTAAGAAGATATTGCAGTGGCCATGTTCCTAAAGGCAACAGGCACCTTAGTCAGGAACTGCCCTCTTCTGCCCCCTTGAGCATTATGCTGATAATGACATCCAGCTCAGGGGCAGAGCTGGGCTGAGACAGACAGAGACAGAGAGAAATGCACCGAGACAGAGAGATATAGAAACAGAAAGAAACAGAGGCAGGGAGAGAGAGAGACAGAGAGAGAGAGAGAGAGAGAGAGAGAGAGAGAGTGAGAGAGAGAGAGAGACAGAGAAGAAACAGAGAGAGAGAGAGAGAGAGAGAGAGAGAGAGAGACAGAGACAGAGACAGAGAGAGACAGAGACACTGTGAGACCAAGCCAAGGTCAACTTTCAAGGGCTGCCACAGTGCAGATAGGCCTGGGGTGAGGGAACAAATCAAAGAGTGGGGTAGACTGGGGTGGGGTCTGTATGGATGATATATTTTTTCTTAATTTTAAAGGGTTTAAGTGCATTTACTTCTGTCTTTCTCTTGGTCTCTGTCTTTTGTGGTTTTGGTCGTAACAAGCTATTTAACTTCTTGCACTTTTCTGTGTGCATATACATTTGTGTATGTGCACGAGTGTAGTGTGTGTGCTCGTGCCCATTGGCACGTGTGCATATGGAGACTAGAGGTCCAATGGCCGTGTCTTACTCAGTCTCTCTTTACTTTTTTTTGGTACAGGATCTCTTACTGAACTTAGATCTCACTGAACTTAGAGTTCATTGATGTGGCTACCAAGCCCCAGGGATCCTCCTGTCTCCTACAGCTCTCTGAGCTGGGATTACAGGTTTGCACTACAGCATCTGGACTTTTAATACGGGAGATGGGGACTGGCTTTTACTTGGATGCTGACGATCTGAACTCAGGTCCCTAAGCTTGTGTTGCAGGCGTTTTATTGACTAAGCCATCTCTTCAGCCCTCTTTCCCCTGTGCTTTTCATGATCTGTCCTTTGAAACTTTAACCTGCAGAGACTACAGAGGAAGCAGGTTTTAGAGGCAGTGAAGCGCTCTTGATGCCTAAACCAGCCAATCCAGAGCCCTGAACCATCTCCTCTATCACACCTTAACACATCTGTCGGTGTGCCCTACACCATCCCAGGCCACAGGAACCGGACAGCTAGGAATCACCCACACAGCCCAGGGCCTGCAGATGTCATTGCTGTCTTAGCTGTACCTACCCTCTCCTGTTCCTTCCAGGGAACAGACCCAGTCAAACACCCTGCTGCCTCCTGTTTCTTGAATCTGTCACCAGAAATGTCTTATACAGAGGAGTGGACTGTAAATTAGGACAGAAGGACATTTTTTTAGCTACCTGAATGCTCCCCTAGGTTATGAGCGGGTGCTCTGGATGAGAACCGCAGGAGAAAGAGAGGGCGTGACGCTACCGAGGCTCTGAGAGATGGAGAAAGCGGTGGCCTGGGCTCAGTCAGGCAGAACTGCAGCACTGTGGAGACAGGATGTGCGGATGTGGGGGAAAAGATCAGAAATGTACACACTCCAGAAGGCTGGAAAACACGCAGCTGCCCTAGACGTCTGCAGGACACCACCTGTGCTGGTGTGGTGATGGCTGGAGGCCTAGAGTGGACTCACTCAGTGGACCAGTACGGACTGGCTCTCCCTGATAAGGAGCAACTTGAGGGAAGAAGGGTTTGTCTTGGCTCACGGTTTGACAGTCCATCCGAGCAGACGTGCGTGGTGGTCTCAGATGTGGCTTCGCGAGGGTGAGGCTGCTTGCTCACATCTGAGGGAGTCAGGAAGCAGAGGAGAGGCACTTGATGCTCAACTGCCTTTTCTGCTTTTACT
Organism: Rattus rattus; assembly: GCF_011064425.1. Lineage (NCBI taxonomy): Eukaryota > Metazoa > Chordata > Mammalia > Rodentia > Muridae > Rattus > Rattus rattus. The sequence goes on along the minus strand of NC_046163.1, from coordinate 56,227,795 downwards.
CAGCGCCGGACTCCAGCCCCTGGGGAGCAGTGCTGCCCGCAGAGCCCTCCCTGAAGATGTCCTCACAGACACACTGCAGGTGCCCCGGGGGCTTCTTCATTAAGCTGGCAATCACACCGGAACGCCACAGGAAGCAACTTGCCTTGATCCACACTCGACAGGATGCTGACAGACTTCTGGTTTTGTTTGTGGGAGCGTTCTGAAAGGAGACTGGTGTGCAGGTTGGAGAACTGGGCATGGGGTGGGAGGGACCTGTCTTAAAGATGGACAAGGCCACATTGGACAGGCTGAGAGCCCAGTAGAACAAAAAGCGGAGGAAACAGGGAAGCTCTCTGGTGCAGGATTCACCTTTCTATTTTTAATATCTCTTAAAATTTATTTTATGAATATGGGTGTTTTGCCTTGTATGATTGTTCAGGCCAGCGCAGGTCACTGGATTTCCTGGGGCTGGAGTTACAGGCGGTTGTGAGCTATCATGTGGGTGCTGGGGATCAAACTCTGATCTGAAAGAAGGGCAGCCTATCCAGGCCTGGTTTAAAGAGACCCACCTAGGTGTCAAAATAGGATTTTACACTCGCTTCCTGGAGAGCTTCTATCTGAATGCTGTATGGTGCTTTTACTGGGTATCATCCAAGGATGCTTGAAAAAAAAATCTATAGCATGAATAAAGTATGTTTTTCACCTGGAATCTTATAGATATATTACACACATTGCTCCCCAGCCCCATAGAGTGTGCCAGAGGTCAAATTCTTCCACCTTTAAGGGGGTTCTGGGGACTGAACTCAATCAGGCTTGTGCCACCAGCATCTTCACCTGCTGAGTCACCCATCTATCCGTCTTTGAAAACTTTCTTAAGAAAACATTAGTCATTAGGAAGGAAGCAGAACTAATGGTAAACTTTCCATGACTCAATGACTCAGGGAAAACTGCTAAGTATACTCCATTTTTGGAAGGAGAAAGAAACAAATTATGTAACTTTACAACAATGAAGTACTTAAATCCTTCCTGGCAGAAGTAATTAGGGACTCAGAGGCCCAAAACATTCTCGTGGCAGCTCCTACTTTCCCTATTCTTTTGCTCCTAGGAGTACTGTGAATCCCAGGGCCCTTGGGGAAAACCTGTGCAGGCTGGCAGGGCGGACTCCTGAGTGCCGACCTCTATCCCAAGGCAATCTCTCTCTCTTGCCCCTGTGTCAGATGCTTCCCCTTTGTCTCCGTGTCACCTCTCCTTACAGAGCTACTGACTCTGGAGTCTGTTGTAGGACACATCCAGTGGCTGGATGGGACATAGGGTTGCCTCCTGGTCATCCCGGAAATTTCATTACTGGCTTGCCCGGCTCCCGAGGGAGGGCTTGCAAGCCCGGGCCTGTCCCGAGTTTCTGAATTTGAGGCTGGTTGCCTCTAGGTGGAAGCAGTGTACCATTTTCTGCCGCCGACGCTGCTTGGATACACTCCGTTTCTCTCCTACCCAGTTAATTTGAGAAGCCAGTGCTCAACGGAATCTTCCAAGAGATCCTTCCTCTGTGCCCAGGCGGATCGGAGTCTTGTGGTTTGCTGCCCCAGCGGAGATCAACTTTTGTCTGAGTCAGCAGAGGGTGGGGGGACAGGCGAGTTGGAGAGAGGAGACATGGAGTGACTTAGGGAAGAACGGAAGGAAGCAAGTGAGGTGATGGTGAGGAACGAGGGCCTTGGTAGAGGATCCACTGCGGGTGAGAGCTACAGCTCCTCCTAGAAGCTCTGGGGCTCAGCTTGGTGTTCATTGCCCAGGGAATAAAACGCACTACAGAGGAAAGCAAGGGGAACTTTACTCTCCACCATGACCTGATGCCAGGCTGCCACGCAGGGGCGACAGTGCCTCATTGCAGTTCTCAAATGGCTTCAGGGACAGGGCACAGAACTTGGGAATACTCTTTGTGACCCCGTGAAATACACCACCTCCTTAGAGGATCCTTTTGGGCTTGGAGAGGATTTATAAAGTCCGATCCTCCATGCCAGATTTCAGACTAAGAGGGGAACTGGGTCGGTTGGGCTGTCAGTCTGCCCCTGCATGCTGAAGCCGTGGTGGCCGTCTACATTAGCGTTCTGGGATGTTTCATTACCAAAGTAATTCAAGACCGTAATAAAACCGGGCTTGCTTAACACTTGCGATTTTATGATTAGGAAATAGCTTTATTATTACTTGCAACAATTTCTCAGTCACCCTGCTCCTATTTCTTAGGCTGAGATGAGCAGTCAGTCCCCTGTCTCCATCCCTAAGCTTCCCCTTCCCTTCAGGAAACCGGGGTGGAATGGTGACCTGGGGGATTCGGTCCTGTATTGTGTCACACCCCTGTATACTGGATGTCATATGATGTCCTCATGATTCCGACTCTGCCCACAGAAGGCTGTCCTCCCCAAAGCTCATGTCTAAGTGCGACAGGCCTGAGGTGGTAATAAATACCATCAATGGTTATTGAGGGAAAGGTATACATACGGCCATGTTGTTACTTGCAGCAGCCTGCAGAGTTCTTTTCGGACAGAGCCTCGCTGTAGAGCCTTAACTGACCTGACGCTTTCTAGGTAGACCAGGCTGGCCTTGAATTTACAGTCATCTCCTGCCTCTGCCCCCTGAGGGCTGGGGTTAGAGGAGTGAGCCACCACACCCTGCCAGGCCCGATAGCAAACATTTTTCCTTGCTGAGCCATCTTTCTGGCCTTCTTCTAGGATTCTGAAACACACACTGTATTGTTGTTACCCGGAGCCACCTTATTGCGCATAGGCGTTTATATATAGATTTTTGAATATTTTGTCCTTTTAGAGCTCTGCGCACAGGTGAGGCGGTACTCTTGATTTGGCTGCAGAGAAATTTCACGCCGAGCAGATGTGACGCAGAGCTGGGGATGATGAACAGAGGAAAGTATACGGCACACCGGAAGGGGAGCTTCTCAAGGGAGCTCAGCCTCCCTTAACAAAGGCCCTAGCCAGAATTCTGCGGGGGTAGGGCAGTTCCCAGAGGGCATGGGCAAGATGACAGCTGACAGAGTAACACCCTGAGTCACAGGCATGCATGGGAAACGAAGATGTTTTCATTGTAAGCAAAAGTTATTGGTTTGTGAGAGTCCCAGAAAAACCTCTGGGAAAGGAGAAATGTCATACGAAAGTCCTAGATTCTCAGCCTTAAGCATGGTTCATTGCTGCTTTAACATCCTTATTTGGATAACTCTATAAACAGCCTCCCTGTATATTGTATAGAAAAGAAGTAGCAGGAGCTGCAGAGATGGCTCGGCAGTTAAGGTCCCCTGCTGCTCTTGGAGCTTGGTTTCTAGCACCTATGTTTTGCGAGTCACAACTGCCTGTAACTTCCATTCCAAGGGATATGCTGCCCTCCTTTGGCCTCTGTACCTGAGCTTCCATGCACAGACCCTATGGACATACACATGATTAAAAATAATAAAACAAACCTTTTAAAGAAAGTGATATTGCCTATTGCCTCTCTGTCAGCAGTCTTCATAGCAAGTGTTAATTGTGCTGGGGGTTCTTCTACCTTTCCTTTATGTGTATGTGTCTGGCATGTTGGCGTGTGTGTGTATATGCGGTCTCACATGTTGGGAGCACGTGTACAAGTATACTGTGTGCATAGGCATATGAAGGCCAGAAGTTGATGCGGAACTTCTTCCTTGATCGCTATCCACTTTACTTATGAAAACACTCCCACGGAACCCTGAGGAAGCTCTGGGCATCCTGCGTCTCCTCTCCTGAGCACTAGGGTGGATCCAAACGCCAGTGTTTTGTCCACTGAGTCATCCTCCAGTCCCCCATGCTAAAAGTCTCCATTCTCAGGGACCGGAGGCTTCAACTAGACTCCAGAGTCCTGAGATATGGTCTGTCCCCCGTGCTCCCTTCTACCCCAGAGTTCCCTTCTGAGGTGATAGATAGGTTAGGAGGGACCAATGGACCTCTCATGGGACCAGATCAGTCACCGTGAGCAGATATTCAGGAAGCAAACCGCCCCTGTGTTTGCTCCTTTGCTGTGTGCCCATTCGCTCCTCTGCGTTTCTGTCACCATAGTATGGCACAGCTTGTGGCCAAAGGCCTGAGCAGCTGACCGATCTTGCACTTGCAGCTGCTAGAACCAAACAAAGAACTCACAGAGGAAACAGAACCATGAGAGGAGCTTGAGGAGCGTGGGGGAAACCAGGCAAGTGTTTGTCTTTGCCCTGCTTTCTAGAGGATTCATGGCCTCCTCGTGTCTCCATCAGTCCATGAGGGAAAGTTTCCTTCCTGTGGATCTCGGAAGCTCTGCTCAGTGGCTGAGAACACAGTAGGCCTGGCTTAGGAGAAGCCCAGTAAACATTTGCCAAGTGTGATTCTCTCGTAAGAGAACAATCCAGAATCAGCTACCCCTGGCTCTATCAGGGACTCGCCACTGTGGGCCTCATTCAAAACATAATTTTTGACCCGTGAATCAGGGCTGGGCCCTGATGAAGGGGAGGCCGATAGATCAGAGATGAATACCTGTCTTTAGTAGTCTAAAAGTTGTCGGGCTGTGGTGGTGCACCCCCTTAATCCCAGCACTCAGGGAGGTAGAGGCGAGAGGAACCCTGACTTTGAGGCCAACCTGGTTTACAGAGTGAGTTCCTGGATAGGCAGGTCTACCTTGTGTTGAAAAATCAAAACCAAACAAAAGTCTAAAAGGCAGGAAGGGTGCATGCACCAGTAGGCAAAGCCCTTCTTCATGCTTTCCCAGAAGAGGAAATCTTGCAGATATCTTAGTGCTTTGGAAACAAATCAGCATGGTGTTTACTGACCAAAGCATCTACAAAATGCACAGAAAACAACTGGGCCCTCATTTGAAAACTCTTAATTCTACCTTTTAATTTTTCTTTCTGAGCTACCTAATATAGCCCAGTTTGAAACTTATTTTTAACTTCCGGACAGGAGTTCCTCCTTACGCCTGCCTCTTACATTCCTATCCTGGATATTAACTGTTATTCAGGATCACCCCAAGGATGATTTCACAAGGGCCTGGATTCGACTCCCAACACTCCCCCCACCCCCAACTCCCTTACAGCTTAAACAGACACCTAACTCAAAATGGGAATTATGAACGGCCAATTACCCTGGCTCCCCCTGGGTTCTCTCCTCCTGTGATGAATGGCCTCTCCTAGCTCACCGTGAAGATGGAATAGAGAGAAACTTTGAGCTGAAGACAGTGCTCATTCTGGGCCTTCAATGTAAATGCGGCACTCACACATGCAGACCCATAATGGGTAGGAAATTGGCTGGAAGTAAACAGACAGAGCAACGAGCCGACTTGCAGGATAGGTGCGGGAATCGAAGCGTGAAGAACGGCCAGAAAAGCGGCTCAAGATCAGCCGGGTGCTCCACAGGAATCACAGTGGGTTTAGAAGAGACATCGTGACAGGTGGAGCCATTGGGACATCCATGGCGTCAGGGAGGCCTGGGGATGTCCAGCCTGGGGTATCAGGCAGATGACTGAGGAATCTGGGATTCACTCAGTGACCAGGCTCAGGGGAGGCTAGAAATCACACACCTCCCAATGACACTGAAGGTCACTGCAGCTTCCTGGACTCTAGCGTCTTCTGCTGCCTCACAGAAGGTTAGGCCAGGCACTGGCTCTCAGTCACCACCGTAGACTAGCATGACCTGGGAGACTCACAAAACCAGAACCGGAACCGGAACCGGAACCGGAACCGGAACCGGAACCGGAACCAGAACCGGAACCAGAACCAGAACAGGAACCGGAACCGGAACCAGAACCAGAACAGGAAACGGAACCGGAACCGGAACCAGAACCAGAACCAGAACCAAACACACTTGCAGAGATGCTCCAACCCCTGAATTCACCAATTTAAATGGGGCAGGGCCCAGACTGGATACATTTTAACAGCTTTCTTGAGGTTTAGTTTACATGCCATAATTCACTCCTTGAAAGTAGAACTCGAGGCCTCTAGGCTGCCCGGAGTAACCATCACCTTTATCTAATCCGAGAACACTTTCACCGCCTTATGAAGAACTGAGTGGACCTAGTTACAGTCATTCCCTATTGCCTGTCCACCAAGCTCTAGGGGGTGGTTAATCTACTTCCTGTCTATAGATTAGCCGATGTTTAGTGTAAATGGCCAGATAACCCACATTTTTCTGTTATTTTTTTTTAACTAGACGTAAGGCTTCGTGGTTTGTCTGTTGTGTCCTGAGTGAGAATGGCCCCACAGGCTCAGGTATTTGAATACTTGGTGGAACTGCTGAGGAAGAATTAGGAGGTTGAACCTTGTTGGAAGAGGTGTGTCACTGGGGGTAGGCTTTGAAATGTCAAATACCCACCTTATTCCCAGTTAGCATGCCCCCCCCAGCTCCTCTCAGCCCTCCTTCTCCCTCTCCCCTCCTCTCTCTCTCCCTCTCCCCCTCCTCTCTCTCTCCCTCTCCCCCTCCCTCCTCCCTCCCCCCCCTCTCTCTGTCTCTCCTCCTCTACCTTCAACTTGTGGATCAGGATGCAAGCTCATGGCTCCTGATCCAACACCGTGCCTGCCTGCTGCCCATCTTGAGGATTGTGAACTCTAAATCAGTTGCGAGCCTTTACAAACGTTTTCTTTTATAAATCGCTTTGATCCTGGCGTCTCTTCACTGAGATAGAAAAGTAACGAAGACACCGTCTTCCATTCCTTTGTATGGCCAGCTAATATTCTCTCCAGTGGGATAGTTTGGCTGGCTTTGGAATCTCGGAGAAGACACACTTGTGGGTGGGTCTGTAAGGACGTATACAGACAGGTTTAACTGAAGGGGGAAGACACACCCTGAATGTGAAGACAGCATCCCTTGGGCTGGGATGCTGGATTAAATACAAAAGGGGAAAAAGGAGAAAGTGCGCCGAAGACCAGCATTTGTTTCTGTCCGCTTCCTGACAATAAGCACAATGGCGCTCCGTGCTCCTGAAGTCATGCTTTCTCTGCTATAATGCATCGTACCGGCAGACTGTGAGCCAAAAGGGGCCATTCTTCCCTTAAGCTGCTTTGTTATGTTTTATGTCACAGCAATGGAAAAAGCAACCAATAGATGGTTTTGTAGAATTCCAGGGCTGGGAATTCTAACTCAGTGTTTAGAACACTTGAACACTAGAACACGTGTGTAGGACTCTGGGTTTGATTCTAAGCAATTGGGAAAAGCATCCCAGGAAGTTCTAATGTGATGCTGTGATCAAGAACCATAGGTGGGTTTGTAGGGTGGGGGGTGGGGGCTGGAGAGGTGGCTCAGCGGTTAAGAGCACTGACTGCTCTTCCAGAGGTCCTGAGTTCAATTCCCAGCAACCACATGGTGGCTCACAACCATCTGTAAAGAGATCTGATGCCCTCTTTTGGTGTGTCTGAAGACACCTACGGTGTACTCATATAAATAAGATAAATAAATATAAAAAAAGTACCATATGTGGTTCCTATTAAGACCCCACTGAGCTCATTAGTATACATGGGCAGGACAGGCTGGAGTTGAACAGACAATGCCAAACAAAGTCAGCTTCCAGCAGCTCTGTGTGGTACTCTGTGTGTGCAGCCCCTGTGTGGTGAGAGTTGGTTATTTCTCTCTGAGGACCCGGTAGTGTGTGAGGCTGCAACGATACACCAGAGAAGGAGGACAGAGACTGAGGTCCCAGGGGTCAGAGCCCCAGGGCAAATGGCATCTGGGCCCGAGGGGGGGCCAGGAGGTTGCAGTGAGTCGGGAGGTCTTTTCTGGTCTCCCACACCCTCTCTGTATGGAGCAGAAGAGCCCAGCTGGGTCCCAACCGATCAGACAGGTTGGCATTAACTCTGAAGCGGCCCTTTGCTGGGTAAGGGAAGACGGGCCCACCTGTCGCATCCTGTTGGAATCTTCAGTGCACCCCAGGGCGGTTTGGCAGCTGTTTTAGGCCACTGACAGGAAGCAGATGAACACCTCTGTCTCTGTTTGTTTTGTTTTTCTCTTAAACTTGTGAAAAAACTGATTTCAACAGTGACACAGGACTGGATTTCAAAGAGGAAGGGACAAAATCTCCAGCAGCATCTGGGCTGGGCTCCCTGGCCCCACCTTCGGAGGCCTCGTGGTTCTGCCTGGGTCCTTACACTTGCTGTTCATTCTGTTTCCCCAACCTTCACATTCATGATTTCTGCTTCAGTTTCCATTTCTCTCTCTCTGACACACCTCTTTCTCCTGCACTTCATCTCAATAAGGGGTGGGGAGGAGGGCTAGCCTCACTCCTTAGGTGGCCTGGGATCCCTCCATTTACCCTAGGGCTGCCTGCAATTCCAGGTCTCTTCCACTCCCTGTGTTTTTTAACTCCCCTCTCGTCACTAGCTGGGAGGTTCTGTGCTGGAGTTAGTCTCACTATTTTCTTCCACAGAGAGACTGGCTGGGGTGTCCTCAGAATGCCTGTTGGGCACTGTGTGTGTGTGTGGCTCAGGGGTAGAGCACCTTCCTGGGACGTGTGAGAGCTCATGGGCTCTATCCTTAGTGTCCCACATACATGTGTGTATGCATGCACACAGGCTGTAGTCGTTGAAGGGATGACCAGATATGTGTATAACTAGAGGGGCTCCTGCAGTCATTCTTGTGCCTTACCAGCCACTCCCAGGGGTTGCCCACTTGTAGCTACCTCCATAGACTTCCTGACATGCCTGAGAGAGGAGTTAGCTGACCCTGGCACTTTTGTCACTGGAACCACAGGTAGCAGGTCTGCAGATGGAGATGGCTCTTAGACTCTGGGTCTCCTGAGAACATAGAGAGAAGTGAGGCTCATGGCCACATGGCCAGTGAGTAGCAGAGCCAGGACCCAAGCTCATGTTTCCAAGCCTGGGCACCTCTGTTCCTTTTCCATGGCCCTTTGTTGCCAGAGCATGACGCTATGGAAAACAGTGGTGAGGGAGCCCAGAGACACCTGGGTGGCCAGGTGAGACACAGGGCAGTGGTGAGGGAGTTTAGGGACACCTGGGTGGACAGGTGAGACACAGGGCAGTGGTGAGGGAGTTTAGGGACACCTGGGTGGACAGGTGAGACACAGGGCACACAGAGACACAGACAGGTCTGTCTTTATCAGGAAAATAAGGTATAGAGGTTGAAAGCTGTCAGCAGAGTCCCCTCTCCTTTTGTGGGAACTGGTTCAGAGAAGTATAAGGTTCATGCATATCATAGAGTATTTTCTCAAAGGCCTTCATAACATGGGGCCCCCACCTTATTTAGCTCTCAGGCACAGAATCTAATTAAGCTTAATCACTAATGCACGGTATGTTACTATCAGTGTCCCTACAAGACTTCATTTATTCATTTATTTTTCTGGTGCTGAGGCTCGAACCCAGGGCCCTGGGCATACACAGAAAGCACCTTATCCCCCCAAGTTGCATCCATAGCATCTAAAATAATCATTCTTTTTCCCTGAAGTACCTGCAATCCCGTTGACCCCCAGTTCCAGACGATATGGACTTACATTTTAACACAGCCTTTTTCAATCACCTTCTAATGCACGGATGCCTGCTTATTGTGTCAATTTTTGCATAATTGTTTAAAAGACTGATGTAAACGCTATTATACCATAAGGGTTCCATTTCTTGTATTTTTGGCCTAACATAATTTTGAAGTTTGTGTATGTTTGTGTATGTCACACACATGTGTTTATATAGATGAATGCACACACATATAAGTATGCATGCATATAAGTGTAAATGGAGGCCAGAGGTCAATACTGGGCTTCTTCAGTCACTCTTCACCCTTTTCTACTGCTAAACCTGAGGTTCACCACATGGCCAGACTGGCTGGCTATCAGGGCTGCCTGTCTCTGCTCTCCCCTGTCCCCCGGCACTGGGGCTATAGCTGGGTGTTATGATTGATGCCGAACCCGAGATTCACATGGGTGCTGCAATCCCCTTTTGGTCCGTAGGCTTGTGAATGGGAACTTTTTTTTTTTCTTTCTTTCTTTTTTTTTGGAGCTGGGGACCGAACCCAGGGCCTTGTGCTTGCTAGGCAAGTGCTCTACCACTGAGCTAAATCCCCAACCCCATGAACGGGAACTTTATGGTCTGAGTTCTTTCCTCAGCCCCTTTCCATATTTTTGGGGGGGGGTTCTAGATGTCTCCTCCTGTCTATCATAAAGTGTCCTGTCAGATACAAGTGACTCAGTCCATTTTTCTAGTTGTCCCAACTCTAATATAATAATACCCTGAACTCTATGGTTCCCTTCATTCACTTCTCCCTGTAAACTTAGATAACATCCCCAGGGCATATGGCCAAGAATACTTTTCAGAGCCCTGGGGAATACCCTGGAGAACTCTCTTCCCATCACTGCCCTAGCACATCCAATCAATGGTGGCCAAAGGTTCAACTTCCCATGTTCTCTTTTCCTGCCTGATAAACTATGGACAGTGTTTGCATTGGGCAGTGCTTTTATAGGGCAATGGGGTATCCCAGTCTCCCAACACAGGAGAAGGCCAACCTGTAGAAGACGAGGGTGTATTTGGTGAGGGATAGCTGGGCTCCTCACATTCATTGGTAAGGTCTTGGCAACTACATTCCCAGATGTCAGACCCTAGATCAGAGAAGGCCTTAGACTGGGTTTGACAAACTCACCTGTCAGGTAAGACCGGTTCTCCAGGTAGCTGTGGGACCCTAGCTGAGCTATTTGCTTTAGTTTTTAAGTCTCAGGCTTAACCTACAAACTTCCTTCTAGGATTATCGTGGGGATTAAACTGGTGCCCAGAAACCAATGTTCAATTCATGCAAGCTAAGGGATTATGTAAGAAGAGTCATGTGGTTTTCCTGAAAATATTAATATTCCTAATGGCTTTGGAGGGTGTGAGTCCTGGGAGATGTCACAGCCCGAGAAGGACGACGTGTGGACAGCAACATCATTCAGTGAGCTAAGACTCCAAGTGGTTGGGAATAATCTTGCCATCTGCCCTCCCCTTCCTGCTGGCCAGTCTGGCAAAGCGTCAAGAGGTGAGGCGTCGAGGCCTAACTGTGGCCAAATCCTCTTTTGCTACAATATCTTGGTGACCCAGCCTTAGAGAAAATCCACACTCAATTAAGGAGTGTTTCCATGTCTCCAGACATGGAGAAGAGGGTGGGTGAGAACAGCAGAAGGAGGCCCCAAGAGCAGGCCCCAGCCTGTCTCCTCATCAGAAAGCTTTTTGTTTGTTTTCAGATGGGATTTTCTGTAGCCCAGGAGGGTCTTGATCTCCCCTCATAGCTGAGGCTGGCTTTGAGCGTCTGATCCTCCGGCCTTTACCTCCCAAGTGCTGGGATCAGAGGACTGCACCACACTGCCCCTCTGAAGGTTCCAAGGGGTCGGCAGCCTCTACTTCCCAAGCTGTATCTGTGGTTGACTATTTTGCTCTTGGAGAGCTGCAAACAGTTGTTTGAAGGGTAAGGAGGTTAATTGTTTTAACTTGAGCTGAGCAAACTTGGAAAGTGAGAAATCCTCTCCATTCCAATAGGTCTCTGGTCCAAAACCACACCTGGCCTCGCATCCTTCTAATGATGGTCCCCACAGAGTTCCAGGTGTTCAGCCCAGTGACTGATTACCAAGCCTGCAGAGTTCAGAGGGACAAAATGGAAGCTATATATAAACCTCACAAAGTTTCAAAAGGTAAAAAGATGCATGACCGATTATGAAAGCTTACATATGGCTCCAGGCGAAGCTTTTATTTCTGCCCTGGTGGACTCCTTGTCTTTGTTCCTTCTTGGAAGACAAGGGGATCCTGGGGCCACAGTTCCTCATCTGTGAAATGGGGTGAGATTACCCACCTTGTGGGAACTCGTCTGTGCAAGACCCATGGGAGGCCCGGGGTCTAAGAACAAACCTCATTCTGCAGACAGTGTGCCAGTATTCCCAGTCTGAGAGGCTGTGCAGGGAGCTGGAGCTGGGCAGCACCTGCGAGTGGCTGGCAGGGTCATGGGCAAGGCTGCAGCCCAGTGACATGTGGGGGAGTTTGAGGTCAGCAGGCAGCCCTGCAGCAGGCAAGGCTGTGGGTCTTGGAAGGCGATGTCTGGCATCCGGCTTCGATTCGTCTCTGCTGTATTTACTGAACCACGCAGACCGGCAGAAGGAGGCTAGCACAAGGCAATGCCAGGAAACAAACTCACAAAAGTCAGGCAAGGTGAAGCAGCTTCCCCTGGAAATGAATTCTCTGTGATGAAGAGGTGACCTGTTAGTGCTTGTAAGGCCCCAGCTGGGGAGGCCGAGATAGGAGGACCCTGAGGCTCACAGGTCTGGCAGCCTAACTTACTTAATGAATTCCAGGTCAGTGAGACACACTGTCTAAAAAAAGGCAGAAGAAAGAAGGAGGGAGGAGGGAGGAGGGAGGAGGGAAGAGGAGGAGAAAGGAGGAGGAGGAGGAGAAGGAGAAGGACAAGAAGAAGAAGAGGAGGAGGGAGAGGAGAAGGAGGAGGAGAAGAAGAAGAGGAAGAGGAGGAGGAGGGAGAGGAGGAGGAGGAGGAAGGAGGAGGAGGAGGAGGAAGAGGAGGAGGAGGAGGGAGAAGAGGAGGGAAAGGAGGAGGGAGAGGAGGAGGGAGAGGAGGAGGGAGAGGAGGAGGAGGGAGAAGAGGAGGAGGAGGAGGAGGGAGAGGGGAGGAGGAGGGAGGAGGAGGAGGAGGAGGAGGAAGGGGAGGAAGGGGAGGAAGGGGGAGAAGGGGAGGAAGGGGAGGAAAACGAGGAAGACGAGGAAGACGAAGACGACGAAGATGAAGACGACGAAGAGGAAGAAGAAGAAGAAGAAGAAGAAGAAGAAGAAGAAGAAGAAGAAGCAGCAGCAGCAGCAGCCGCCACTAGGAAGCTGCACAGGGCACCTGAGGTTGAAGTTGTTCTTTTGGTCTTCGCAGTCCAGGTGTATACACACACACACACACACACACACACACACACACACACACACACACACACAGAGGTGGGGAGGAAGTATATGTACAGATGTAGGTTTATTTTTGCTCGTGGCTTGAGCGCACAGTCCCTTATAGCAAGGAGAGCAGGGCAGCAGCAGTGTGAAGCAGCTGCTATCAAGAGGCAGAGAGTTGGGGCTGGAGGGATGGCTCAGTGGCGAGAGCACTGGCTGCTCTTCCAGAGGATCTGGGTTCAATTCCCAGCACCCACAGAGTGGCTCACAACCGTCTGTGACTCTAGCTTCAGGGAGTCTGAAGCTCTCCACCGGTGTCTGTAAGCATACATGTGGAGCACAGACGTAGCGCATAAAAGAAAAAAATACGTAACGTGAGATAAGAAATGAAAGAAGCAGAGTTCAGTGAACGCTGGCCCTCAGCGTCCTTCCTCCTTTTAATTCATATTAAGAGCCCAGGACTAGTGCCCAAGGACTAGTGCCACCTGTAGGTGGATCTTCTCACCTCAAATTCAGTCTAGAAACTCCCTCCCAGACATACCTGGGGTTTCTCCTGGGTGGTGTTAGATCCTGTCGAGCTGACAATATTAGAAGTCACAATATATCAAACTTGTGGAATTTATTTCCTCCCAGATAAAATTATCTAAAAGAGGGATTATGGCCTGAGCATGGTGCAAGGGAAAGGGACATTGGTTTTCTGGGTACTTGCCTGCTCTCTGCACCTGTGTCAGCAGCATGCTCTCAGGATTGCCATTGAGTGCAACAGTGGCAAGCTTGAGTTAAGTTGGCCTTCCTTAATCATCTGGGAACATGGTGGGAGGGGCGCTACCCTGGGGTTGTAGGTCACTCTGAGTTCTTGGTCCCCAGCCATGGTGTGCTGGGGGAGCCACAGCCGTGCTTTCTACTGCCTGCTGAGCTCAGCCAGGCCCTTCTCTCTGAACTGCAGTTCCTACCAAAAGTTTGTAGGAAAGCAATTAGGTTTTTGAAGGAATGAAATGAAGTAGTTTCAGAAAGAGACCCAGAGTTGCCCTGGCCAGAGCAGCCAGTAAAGGACTCTGGTGAGTTTGATCCTGTGAACCTAGGTAAAAGTAGAGGGAAAAAGCTGACTCCACAAAATTTTCCTCTGATCTTCACATGTGTACCATGGCCTGTGGACACTACATATCACATATACATAATACACATGTCACATACATCATATACATTATACATGTATAACACATATCATATACACATTATACACATGTCACATACACCATACACATTATACATGTACTGTACATATCATACACATCATACATGGGCTACACACATTATACACATCACACACATTATACACATCACACACATACAACACACACACATTATACACATCATACATACAACACACACACATTATATCCATTACACACATACAACACACACATTATACACATCATATATACAACACACATATTATACACATCACACACACATTATACACATCATACACACTGTGTGTGCACACACATACAACACACACACACACACACACACACACACTCACCAGACTCCCAGAGTAGTTCTAGAGTCCCTGTTGTGCAAACAATAGTCATTTCCTTTTGTTTTCCTGTTAGGGTAAGCACCATGGACATTGTCAGGCATGTCCCATTCTCTACTTTAAAAAAAAAATACATCTTGTGTATGTTTAGGGCATGTTTATATTCCAACACACATGTAAAGGTCAGAGGACAACTTACAGGAGTCAGTTCTCTCCTTCCACCATATGGATCCCAGGGATCAAACTCAGGTTGTCAAGCTTGGCAACAAGTGTCTTAGCCCACGGAACTAGCTTTCAGCCCTCATTTTCAAGCAGTGACTATGGAGCCTAGGCTGGCCTTGAACTCTTGAGCCTCATGCTTCTACACTCCAAGTGCTGGGATCACAGGTGTCTGCTACCGTACCTGGTCTAGTTTCCTATCATTTGGACAAGTAAATAGCACGCGCGTGTTCACACACACACACACACACACACACATTCTTTCACCCTACACTCAAATGATCACCTTCTGTCAGTGCTCATAGGTACCCCCAAAGTCCCCAGAACTCTCTTAACACAGCAAGGTGCTGGAGGGTGAAGACACGACTGCTTTCATAGTGTAACTTGTGTGGATTCTGTGGTCTCCAACGTTGCCTGTGTGATGTTCTGGGAGTGTGACCCTATTCTTTGGCAGTCTGAACTGAGAAGATGAACTGGGGTATGTGTGTGTGTGTGTGTGTGTGTGTGTGTGTGTGTGTGTGTATGTGTGTGTATGTATGTGTATGTGTGTGTGTTGTATGTGTATGTGTGTGTGTGTGTGTGTGTGTGTGTATGTGTGTGTGTATGTGTGTGTGTGTGTATGTATGTGTGTATGTATGTGTATGTGTGTGTATGTGTGTATGTGTATGTATGTGTGTATGTATGTTTGTATGTGGGTGTGTATGTGTGTGTATGCATGTATGTATGTGTGTGTATGTGTGTATGTGTGTGCGTGTATGTGTATATGTATGTGTGTGTGTGATGGGGGCACTAACCTTCTGGCTGACCCAGGGGTCTAACAGCATTTCCTCCTCAGAGTTTGGATCACAATGTGTCATGAGGCTTCGGTTTACCTAAAACCCATCACCAGGGAGACATAAAAACCACTGTATTGTTATCTGCTGTGGCCCTGCGTCCAAACTCCTTACTTTTCAGGACTCTTGAGGAAGAGGACCAGAGCTCATAATTCACAAATGACCCAAGGTTGGGTACTTTCTGCTACATGTTCCTACAACTGAGTTCTTCCCAGCATGGCTGTCACATGAGTCCATTTGCCAACCTCCACCTCTACCTCTTGGTAAGAAAACCAAGAGCATGCAAAGCTGAAGTAGGAAAAATGGCCTAGCAGTTCTAAGCCCATTTCAGAAGAGACGAACCATCCAACTGCTGTTTCCTATCTTTTCCCTCTTTCTCTTCCACTCCCTCTCTCTTCTCTCTTCTCTCCCCATTGCCCCTCCCCTTTTCCTTTTCCTTCCTTCTTTCCTTCCCTCCCTCTCTTTCTTCTTTTTCTCTAACAAGATCTGAAGTCCCCTAAAAACGATAAACAGAGTTCTCTAAACAAATGGTGGCCGCGTCTAAGCAAGTACAGGTAAGTTCTGAGCAAATATGGCAGGAGGGCAGCGCCTCTCCTGCTCATCAGGGCTATAGCATGGCCAAAGCAACTCAAGCCCAGACAGACCACACTCCCACACCTCGAAGTGTCATGGTTTTAAAAATGTTTTCTCCTAGCAGAGGGGTCTGAGATCAAGTGGAAGCAAAAGTGTTGTGCCTGTTTCTGGAGCCCCACAAGAACACCAAGGAGCCGATTCCCATGCAGTTGCACCAGGGTCTTTATTCAAACTGAAGCCCGAGGGTAAAGCCTGAGCCCAGGTTCAAGCAAGCATTTGTAGAGGCAAGCAAACAAGCGAGAGGGTATCCAGCTTGGCACACATCGGATTGGGGGGGGGGTATTATGGATTTGCTGCCCTTTGAAATGAGTGGCTGGTGCTGGGAGCCAAACCGTAAACTTCCATAAGTAAATATCTTTAGGAAGTCACAGCCGTGACTTCCCTTTCCTCCTGACTGGTGGTTGTTAGGGCGTGGCCTGGAGACCAGTGCTAGGTGCAGGCCTGGTGGTTAACCCTCGTTCAAACTTAGGTCAGGCTCTCTAAGGTGGGGCCTGAACCCAAGATGGAGCTGGTCTGGTCTCTCACAAGTAGGCAGATGAAAGTACAGGCCTCTCAGACCATTAAAACCTGGGGCAAACTGTGACCTTCTTGTCTGTAAGAGCACG
This sequence comes from Rattus rattus, assembly GCF_011064425.1. Taxonomy (NCBI): domain Eukaryota; kingdom Metazoa; phylum Chordata; class Mammalia; order Rodentia; family Muridae; genus Rattus; species Rattus rattus. Next base: position 56,211,121 of record NC_046163.1, on the reverse strand, counting down.
GAGTCAAAACAAAAACAACCAACCAAAAGAAAAAATTCAAGCATTAACATAGACATTTTGAAATTGTTTTCTTTTCACAACTATACAGTGGGATCTTCCCCGAGGTCACAAATTAGTTTTTGAAATCACAGTTTTTTATATTATTTTTTATTAATTTATTAATTTTTATTAATTTATTGTTTTTATTTTATATTATTTTTTATATTATTATATAGTATTTATATTATTTCTTTTCTCTTCAGTGGCATGTTGGGCTTCACTGTATTTTCATACATGTACACAGCATACTTTGAGCACATTCTGTCCCCAGTGGCCCTCTTGCTTCCCCTTCCCCCACCTCCAGCATTTACTTTTTGATTAACACATATTTACAGGGTGCCCTGTGACTTTTCTGTTGTTTGTTTTTGAGGCAGAGTCTTACCGGGTTAGCTCTGGCTGACTCGGAATTCACTGTGTGGATGAACTCACAAGAAGATCCACCTGCCTCAGCCTCTGGAATGCCGGTATTGAAGACAGGAGCCATTACGTTTGGCCCACGTGACGTTTTTGAGACTCGCATATACATTGTGAAATGTTCTAATCAGAGGAAACACATTTCTCCTCACATGTTTGCTTTCAGTATGAAAATACTCGAAACCCTTCTAGCTTTCTTTCCTTTAACTAGGAAGCACACGAAAATTTAAGTTTCTCATCTGTTTTTCTTTTTTTCCCTCCTAGGTTTTTTGAGACAGGGTCTCTCTGTGTAGCCACAGCTGTTCTTGAACTTGCACTGTAGAGCAGGCTGGCCTCAAACTTAGAGATCTGCCTGCCTCTGCCTCCACGATGCTTTGAAGGGATTAAAAGTGTGGGCCACCTACGCCCAGCTATTGGAGGGGCTGCAGATGCTATCCTGGGCTTTCCATGTGTTAGGCAAGGCGGCCTACTCCCAGCCCTGAAGACATATTTTTGGTGTTGACATGATTACTTAGTATCCCCTCATTTAGCTCTCCTTGACGTAGCCACCTGGATCCCCACTGTTGTGTATGTAGGTTTCCAATTTTTCAGTGTGATGTGTAGTTGTGTGATAAACACTCTTGTGGTCATTTCTAGTTTTAGATGTCACCTGAGACTGCTCAGGTGACATTCTCTCAAGCCCCCAATTCAGAGGCTGGTGGGAACCAAGGAGTCTCAAGCCACTGTCAATGGATGGGTCTGGGTCTCCCGGTCTCCAATGCTGTGGGCCTGCCTTCTGGGCTGTCTCCTTCCGGGACAGCGTCTACCCTCACTTCCTTTGCCTTCCACATAGGAAGCCTTGCACAGGGAGCAGAGTTGTGTTGGGAAGCCCTGGGATAATGCCGCTTTGTGCCTCTTACCCCTTCTGTAGCTGCCCTTGCCTGTCCAATCTCCACTGTGGTCAAACAGACCAATCTTCCTTGTCATACAGAGCTGTGATCTTGTGAGGCTGCAGGACACCTAAGTCCTTAAGACCAGACCTCATTTATACAACCATTTGTTTGTTCCTTTGCAAAAACAAATGTGCTGATAAATTGTCATTTCTCAGACTTTGAAGAGATCACAGCTAGAGAACGATCAGGTCTAAGGATGAACCTACCAGGCATTTGGAGGCACTAAAGGGCAAGAGTCAGATGTAGGAATAAGAATGTAAATAGTGGCACATGCCTTTAATCCCAGCATTGGGAGGCGGAGGCGGAGGCGGGGACGGAGGCGGGGGTGGAGGCGGGGGCGGATCTCAGTTCCAGGACAGCCTGGTCTACACAGTGAATTCCAGGTCATCTAAGTCTGGCTACTCGGTGAGACCCTGTCTCAGTACCTGTAGCAGTGCAAGTGTTCCTGCTAATATTGCCAGACTTTAGAAGTTCGGTTTTATTGTGAACAACCAACACTTGTCTATCCGCAGGGGATTTTTGCCTTTTCACAAGTTTTTATTTTTAATTTTTATTGTACTGAATTACATAAGGACATTTCTAGACAAGCATATAATGTTCTTTGAACATCTGCCCCTCACATCCTGTTACCCTCCCCTTTGCGGGGCACCCCCCCCCTTCCTGTTAGTCCTCTAGACAGTGTGGAGGGAGGTCCAGGAAGCCCAGCTTAGAGGGAAGATGGCTGGAAGTCTGAGCCATCTGTCCTTACCATTCACCCAAGGATCTGAGGTCCCTGTGGCTGGCGTGCAACTCTCTCCGGGTAAAACTATTGATCTTGCTGTCAGTGGCACCCTCAGCTCACCTCATACACTAGGGAGACGAGTGGTGAATTCAGGAAGTAGAGGATACCGAAAAGGTCGTCTGTGAGTGGGAAGCTGCTCTGTGCTCCCGGGAGAGCTTGAATGCTGTCCGTAGGCGGAACAGTAGCTAGCTGGCCCACTGACCCTAGCAGAACTGAAATTTAGCAGAAATGTGCATTTCCAGCTTTGACAACAGGAGCTCTTGGCTTCCTCCACACCACACGCCGCACAGCAGCAATAGCCAGACCCATCTTGTATTCGATGAGTCACCCTGCATCACCCTTGTGGGACACAGACACCCAGGAGCTTCTGGAGCTGCTGTGTTGGACTCCCTGCTTTTTCCAGAAGATGAGGTACAAGCAGAGGGGTGGCATAGTGGTAGGGTTCATGTTCAGCACTTGGTACGTGTTTAGCATTTACAAGACAAAGGTTTGGTCTCTGACATCCCGGTCACACCAAGACCCTCCTCCTAGCACCGTGAACAGAAGACACAGTTAGATTCTCAAGCCCCGCTCGGATCAGGCGCCACGCGGTCCTGTGATTTAACTGATTTAACTCCTCGAGACGCCTCTTCATTCCTCACGGTCCACTTGCTGGCCCTAAGCAGACAGACCAAAGAAAATGGCTGTACTTACATCATGAGAAATACAAGGGAGAGAGTTTGGCAGTAGGTATATTTAGGAAGGCATATGACTGTGGATTCGTTCTTTTTATCTATTCTGAGGCCAGGGTTTATGCTATATCGGGGTTAGGCATCAAAACAGGCTTAGAGTTTTTGAGTTTTAACCAAGTGTGAGTATAGAATCTACTTCTCTAGGAATCCTTAGTGTCCTCATGCGTACTGTTTTGTCTTTGGTATCGAAACGGAACCCAGGGCCTTCTGCCTGCCAAGCATGGGCTCTAGCGCTAAGCTACCCTCAATTGCCAATAGTCGTTTTATTGGCTTTATCTTATATAAGCCTCAGAAAAGTGTAGTAATATTTACCATCAAGTCCATTTTATAGATGAGAAGCCAGTCATTAAAACGACGCTTTCTGTTCAAGTGAGAGAGACAAATAATTATTTGGTACTTAAATATGGTCCCGTGTGTGGTTTTCCCAAAAAAGTAGTTTATGACTTCCCGAGATGTCTTAAATAAAACACTGTGGAAAATGTTTTTGAAGACCCTTTCAAACATTTTCTGTAAACCCCCTCTTCCCCTCTTTATCTTGTGAGGGTCTGGTTTGTCTAGACTTGTATATCCCCAGTGTGGCCACAAGATGTCAGGTTAATCTCGGTCTTTGAGAAACTGGCTTCGTTGGGGCACCAGTAGAGAGAGAGGTGAAGGTCCTCTTTTGCTGAAGAAGACAAATGAATAAACAATAAAAAGTAAAACTAAGGGATAAAGAGAAAACAGAACGAAAGCCCTTAGGTGACTGCGTAGCTTAAATAGAGGCGTGCATTATGTTCCTCTCCTTCTGGTTTGAATCAAGCAATTGGGAGTTCAGATAAGCCTGTGTGTCATTTCTGTTTGCTCTCGGAGGCAGGAGGTCAGGACTTGGGCCAGCCCCTTAGCGAACATTATTCATCTGTCCAGCCCCAGCTCTGGAACAAATGTGAAGAAATGAAGTCGCTTCAGTGAGGGGAGACAGTGTTGTTATTGTTGCTGGTGACGGTTCTATTTGCCAACCGGCATAAAAACATACTTTGGAACCCAAACAGGCTTGTCAGAGGGAACTTTTGTTCCATGTTTGGGCTGGGACGCTTCCAGGGCAAAATCAGGCTGGCATTTGAACTTCAGGAGGCCAGGAGAGAGCTGTGCACAGCAGCCACTGACCGGAAAGGCCGGCCATCAGCTGCAGTTTTCATCTGGGTGTTATTTGACCGCAGTCCATGCAGCTTGGGCTGCCAACTGGGGTCACTTCTCTGAATGTGTACTAAGGGGAGGAGGGCAGGGGAGCAGGGCTCTGCGGTCCAGCATGGAGGACTCGGCCACAAGAGGGGATAAGCAAGCTCAGGAGCGTGAGCTTTTGGAAAGCTGGCCCTCACTTTAGGGCTTTGGAGAGAGAAAGTGGTCCCGGTTCTGCAGGATTTATCTGCTGTCGCCTCTCGATTACCCCAAGATCTCTGGCAATGCCGACAGGATCCCTTTGCTACGTGGATTAACCACCCTGGGGACAAAGCCATCCTTGCTGTGCGTGGTGAGAGTTCAGGGGTAGAGAAACTCGTGGTAACGCTAGTCTCAAGAAGCATCAATTCAGAAAGCCTCTTTGCTTTTCTCTGCTACTGTTACATAATTCAAGCCGCCGGTCCCATCCGCAGCTGTCCTGCGGCCTCCTCCCTCTGCAGATGGGAGAAGCTCGCTGGAGGGACCGGCTTACACTAATCTATCTATTTGGAAGGCGAGGCGGTGATAAATTACGACCATGGCGAATAGCATTAAGATGCAGTAGAGCCAACAGTCCCTTGACTGTGAACTCCCAGCTCTCCCCGCACAACTCGGCAGGACTACCCAGGACCTCACTGGACATTTTATTTCACCTTGAGCTCCTGAGCTTAGAGAGGCTCTTACTCCAGAGCCCAAAAAGGCCCCCCTCCACCCCCGCGTCCCCGTCTGAAGTGGCAAGCTCCCCACAGGAGGAGCCTGAGAGTTTCAATAAATGGATGAGCCTCTTATTTTGTAAATAAAGTAACAGCTCGAGGAAATGAAGTGATTGCCCCAATTATACACCTAATTGGTGGCAGATTAGGGACAGGAGCACAGCCCATCACTGCTGTTTCCTATCCCACTTCTGCCGCCTTGAATTTAAAAATACCTGTAGCTTTATTTTAACATCCTAAGTTAATCGACTTACTGCTGGGCTGGGGCTGGAACTCAAGTAGGCAGATGCTCTACCACAGAGCTGCACCCCAAGTCTGATTCACTTACTTAAAAAGCCCCTTATGCTAGCCTCCAGTTTCGTTTCCATAGTCAGGCCAGAGGCTACCCAGATTCTCTGTTTCCAACCTCCAGATTCTTTCTCATCTCAGCCACAACTGCCATGCCTTGTCAACCTCAGCTGACTCTCAAGCTGAAAAGATAATTTTCAGCATTTAACCTTAATGCAGGCATTTGGGATGGAGGAGGTTTCATAGCCTGGGGAGCTCTCTCTAGAAAGAGCCAGACCTTAGATAGCAATTTAAGATGAAAATGCCTTTACCGTAACTACTCAGAGTTGAGTTCCCCACACGAAACCGGCCAAAATGCACACGGAGGCTCCTGTCTATAATCTCAGCACTTGAGAGGGTGAGGTCCTGGAGGATCATGACCCCACGATCAGCCAGGGCTACACAGTGAGTTCAAGGCCGGTCTGAGCTACATGAAACCCGGGGTCAACAAAACAACAGACAAACAGCAGGAAAAATAGCCATACAATATGCGAGGTAAATGAGTTTGGCTTCTTAAGAATCAGTTTGGCCCCCGGGACAAAATCTGCTACAATAACAAACCAACCCCACTTTTGAATCTCTTTCCTTCAGCACATTATGATCTAAGCTCTGTCTTTATGTATTGTTCAACCCGAGCTTCTGGGATGGTGTCTCAGCTTGGGCTACCGTAAGAGAGTACTGGGTGCCTTAAACACCAGGCATTTTCAACAGTTTCAGAGGGTGGGAAGTCCAAGGTCAAGGCACAGGCAGATCCAGTGCCTGGTGAAGACCCTGCCTGGGTTTTTAAAGGTTAATAATTAAGTACCCAAATAGTGTGTGTGCCCCCCCCCCCGTGAGATCTTCCCCCTCCCCCTCCTCATTTGTTTTTGAAGACAGCATCTCCTTGCGTAGCTCAGGCTAGCCTGAAACTTACTTTGTCATTCAGGCTAGCCTTGGAACTTACTGTGTAGCTCAGTCTTGCTTGAAATTCACAGCTCTCCTGCCTCAGCTTCTCACATTCCTGCTGGAATCACGGGCATGGGCTGCCACATGCGGCATTTGTGTTCCTTATAAAAGGATATTAACTCCATTCGAGGGGGTGCCCCATTTCACAGCCTGCTCTAACCTTAAAATCTCCCCAAGTCCCCCTCTTGACATATTTTCACTTAGAGGACCAAGGCTTCAGCATGAACACAGGATGGAGGACAGGCACACAGGCCCCCTTCACATCAGACCAGCAAAGTCTGAAGATGGGAAAAAAAGAGAAAGGAAGGAAGAGTAGAGGGAGATTAGAACCCGAGGCCTTTCCGGACAGTCTAGGGCATGTCAAACTCCAATGTGTTGGGCCTTGGACCACAGCATCTTTTTAAAATCACAGCATCCGGGAGATAGAACACTACAGTTAATAACATGCCCAGGTCTTGTTAGCAGCTGGGCTGGGTCTCGTCTGGTGCCGCTGACTCTAGTCTGTCCTTTCCCCAGCCTGGCAATGGCGTTTAAGGAATCTGCTCACAGTGGACAGAGGATGGAATCCGTCTATGATGAACCCCACTTCCTCAGTTGCTCCTATTAAATGGCTGTTGCATGAGTACTGGAAGGGATAAGAATTTGTGCATTCATCTAATGTTCTTTTTAAAAATAACTACTCAGAGGGGCTAGGAATTAGGTTGGCTGTGGAGCGCTCGCCTAGCAACACGAAATGGAAGAGAGACTTTCCATCCGTGACTTAAGTGAGCGTGTGGCCCAGATTGAGTCACTAGTCCTCAGGACATCAGGAATCCCTGGTGGCAGTGTGGGAGTCCTCACCTGCTCAAAGGGACTTCGAGTGTCCTGCGGCAAGTGGGCGTGGCCTATCTCTGGGGGGAGCCTGAAGAGTTCTCTCTCTGGGTGGAGTTGAGGAGTCCCCTCTTTTGCTTTTCCGAGGGAGGAAGCATTGGGCCTTCCTGAGGGCCTTTCAGATAGAGGAACCTGAGACTACGGTGGGCTCTCCGTGGTGAAGTCATTAGCTAAAAATGTGAGCAGGCCCAGGCTTCCCGGATGATCAGGAGGCCTCGGGTGTGGAAACCCTGCCGCTACGCCCCATGACTTCTCCTTTTGCACACGGTGCTCAGTTTATCCTCACAGAGGGATCCGAATGAAAATTTCCAACAGGTTTGGAAGTCACAGTGTAGGCTGTGCACTAGAGACTCTCCTCAACCCCTGGACCCGGTAGTGACAGACACTTTTTTAGGTTGTGTGTGTGTGAGGGTGGAGCTCGGTGGCTTGAGCACACAACTGTCTTCTAGTGCTTGCTCTTATGCCTGGAAACAGAGGCCAGGAAGTGACCTTTTCAAATACATACTTAGGGGCTGGAGGGCCAGGGCCTGCGGTTTTGTTTTTACAATATAAAGGCTTCAAGCCCTTACCACATTTATTTCTAAGGTATACTGTTTTTTTTGTTTACCTTTTAATTTAACTATGTGTTTGTACATACAGATCTCTTAACATTGTCCATTACAGAAAAACTTTGTGTTACAATTGTTTTAGACTTCTTTAATGCATATACAGAGTTTCCTTTCTCATATAGGGGTCTGGCATCCATGCGTTATTTTTAATGTTTTTCTTCTTTTTAAAAACATTTACCAGGGACTGGAGAGATGGCTCAGCAGTTAAGAGCACTGACTGAGGTCCTGAGTTCAATTCCCTGCAACCACACGGTGGCTCACAACCAGTAAAGGGATCTGATGTCCTCTTCTGGTGTATCTTCAGCTACAGTGGACTCAGATGCATAAAATAAATAAATAAATAAATCTTAAAAAAAATTACCAGGCTCAAAGTGAGAGGAGCAGAGTGTTTGCTCCCCAACTTGGGGATACTCGAGTTCAATCTGCAATGTCACCATAACAGAAACACTCAGACACCTACTTATTTGTGCGTGAGGGGGTGGGTGGGTGTTGGGGGCCACGGTGCCCAGGTCAGTAGATAAAATGGGAGTCTGTTCTCTTCTTCCACCATGGAGTTTCCAGGGAGGCAGGTGAAGCAATCAGGCTTGGTAGCAGGCATGGTTAGGCGTGGAGCCGCCTCACTAGCCCAAAGCTGTCTTCACATTCAAACTTAAAACTAGTTTTGCTTTGAAAATTCTAAGTTAGTGGATACCCATTTAAAACACCTGATCATTCGGCCTAATATGTATTTAAGAGTGGTGTGTGTGTGCGTGTGTGTGTGTGTGTGTGTGTGTGTGTGTGTGTGTGTGTGCGTGTGTGTGTGTGATGAGATGTTTAAATGCCACACTGACCCCTAATTCCATTTCCTCCCCCAGAGCCAACTATTGGATGTGATACATGGTTATTCTGTGAATTGTGGCATGTCTGTGCATACATGTACATGTATGTGGCAGTTGTATGATTTCTACGTAGTATCCATTGCTGAGTTTTTTTTTTTTTTTATATAGGACTTTAGATCTTGGTGATCTTTCCATCGCGACATTCATAGCTTCATGAGCTTCCTTAATCGTGTCATATTAAATACGGCGCAGGTAGAGCTCTGCTCCTCGACTTACGATGGGGTAACATATGGATGGGCCAACTGAAAGCTGCAAAGGCATTTAACAAACATCTAACCTCTGTCCTCTCGCAGCTCACTCAGCCTCTTTTCTAGGTTGGCACAGTCGACCATACATTTTAGAAAAGAGAAGAGCAAAACCGCTATGTCCTCTCTGATCCAAGAAGCAGTTTCCCATGTGCACCCCACTTCAGTCCCACCATATCTCTAGGACACGGAGAGTATTTTTCTCCCATTTCACACCCGAGTGGGTGAGTTGGGAAGCGAGAGGCCACAGATCTGTTTAGGCTCCATAACTAAGAATCCAGTCTGGGTTTTGCCTGCACCATGACTAAGAAAGGAGAGACCTGTCTGCCTCCCTGTCAGCAGCTCTCTCCTCTCCCCCTTCCTTTCACCCAACACTTGCTTATTGAGGACCTACTATGAGACAGCTGTTGTGTGAGGACCGATGGTAAAGAAGTCTCATAAGCTTCAGAAGGCATTGCTCTCAGCCTGAGCCTTGTTGCCTGAATCTATGAGGTCCATTTAAGCTCAGAGTCTGCCAAAAAAGACTCATCTGTTTAGGCAAGAAGATGAACTCACCGAAAGAATCCGTTTCCTTGATCATCTTTTTATTATCAAGGATTTGCTTGATGCTTCTGTTTGAGATCATCATAGACTCCTAGCCCTCAAAGGGAGTCTGTCTGTATGCCTAGTCTTTTGGTCTGTCTGGCCTCCTAGACAGGGAAGTGATAAACTTTAGTCTTTCTCTTCCCCTATTGTTGTGGTAGATGGGAAGCAGCAAACGTTTATGGTCACGCAGTCTTGGTGGGTCAAGGCTTCCAGAGTGGAACGATCAATCCATCTTGGGTTCTGGCTGGTAGCAGGCGACATCTATTCCTGATGACCTGGGTCCCTGCACAGGGCAGTTCACAACATGGGAACTGACTATTCACAGCAAGCAAGACAGTACCGGGTCAGGACTGCTTTAGCATTTTGGTATTCACTGGGAAGTGAGGTCCCATCACCTCTGCTGTAAAAGGTGGGACCACCAAGAGTTATCATTGAGGATGTCGGGCAATATAGGAGCTCTGCTTATCGGCTGGAGTGTAGAGAAGGCAGGTGACTTAGGGGAGCTAACATGAGAGGAAGGGGAGGTGTTGGAGGACAAGGCTGATAGTCTGGGCGCAATGCTGCTGTGCACAGTGCCTTGTGGTTAGAAGGTGAGGACAGAGTTTGTAAACTGGGAGGATCCGGAGGACAGAGACGGGATCTCCCACCAAGGGCGGCCATCTTAGCCTTTTCTTTCTCATTACTGTTATTGTAGACTATGGTTAGAGAAAAAGCTGTCATTACTTAACTGTGCCTTTCCCTTGTCTTAAAGTTTAAAGGCACACAGATAATAGGTAAAAAACAGCAACAAAGAGTACAACAAAACCCGCAAATAAATACAAAGTGTGTCTCACGCACATCTGTTCTCTACTGCGTCAGCTGCATTTCATGGCTGTGACAGACTGTCTGACAGAAACGACTTACAGGAGAGAGGGTTCATTGTGGCTCGTGGCCTAGTCTCCAGGGACGCTTCCAGCTAGGTCCCACCTCCTAAAGGTTCCATCAAGCTCCCCAAACAGCACCATCAACTAGGGAACAAGTGTTCAAAAACTTTAGCTTGTGGGGTCATCTCACACTTTGACCATAATATCTGGGCTCTTTACTTGGTCAGCATTGGCCTCCAGAAAAAAAAAATTAACAAATCTTTTCAGAGATACTGTATACACATATGAACTTGTAAGATCGATTTTTATGATCTTGAGGATACAGATGCAGTACTGAAAAGTAACTATTCACCAGGCTTCTCTAAAGGAGCAGCAGAATTGATGGAGCGAGTGAATGGTGCAATCAGGTTAGATGAACTAACGAACTGCACGAAGGCAAGCAGCAAAAAAGAAAATGGTCTTTTTTCTCAGACTTCTATTTATCTGGGTTGCCAAAAGGAGGGGAGGTGTGGCATGCTTAGGGTGGGTCTTCCCACATCAGGTCACCTGATGTGCCCAAGGGCTTCTCTGGTAGCTGACTCTAGATCCAGTCAGTTTGGCAACATAGATCATCATGGTTAGCCACAGAGAAGACAGGGACCCCATATGTAGTGAAAACAGACGAACAAAACATATCCCAGGAACCAAGGAGAATGAGATGGGTGACCCAGGAGAAACTGGGCAGAGAAGAAAGCTACACGACGGCTGGACGCCTCAAGATATGCGAATGTCATGGTCATGCGCAAAACCGTGAAGACATAGGCATGGGAAACACAGACTCCAGCAATGTGTGACACAGCCCTCTTAACACATGGAGCTGGCCCTAAGTTTTCTTTCAGCTACTCTTGCAGGTGTGCATCCATGTTCCTTGGGCTGCCAATGTGCTCTGTCATGGCTATGGAAGCCTGACATCCCCTTAGATGCTCATGAGCTTCCGTAGACCCTTGCCAATGGAATGCCCTCACACGCCTTTTTGAAAAAAAAAATATCATTAGCTTAACCTCATCTTCCACCATTGAATTTTTGAGTTTTTCATGTCCCAGAGATTCATAATGCCTTTGTGTGAAGAGTGCTTATATAAACACCCAGTCTGGCTCTCAGCTTCTGGTCTGTCCTTTTCTGTTTGTCTATCCATGCCAACACCATTCTGTCGCAAGCACAGTAAGTTTATAAACATTTTAAGCATCTGTCAGTGCACCTGTTGGCCTTCTTAGTCCTTTATCTTCAAAGCTGACTTTTATCTGCTCTTGGCCCTTTGTCCTTCTGTCTCAGTTTGTTTTTGACCGGCGCATGGAGTTTAGTATAAGCAGAATTGGGACGAGTTTGTGGAGAACTGACATTTATCGAGATGGATTCTCTACATATTTAGAGTTTCGTTTATGCCTTCGGAGAATATTGCGTAACTTTCTTTTTAAAAGGGTCCTACGATGACTTAAGCATTCCCAGAAGGCTGTGTGGTGAAGACTCCCTCCTAGCTTGCTTCTATGGAGTGTGGTAAGAACAGGAGAGAGGCTTTCAAGTCATGGAGGGCCTGCCTTTCAAGGTGGTTGTGGGATCTCAGCCCCTTCTTTTAAAAACCCATTTACTCATTTATTTAACAATTTTGTGATGTGATGTGGTGTGTGTGTGTGTGTGTGTGTGTGTGTGTGTGTGTGTGTGTGTGTAAAGATTTTGGATTAATGTTTACCCTCCTCCATCTTCTCCTATCTTCTTCCACCTACCATGAAATATTTTTTTCTCGTCTTCTCTCTTTTCCTGTCTCTTTCACGGCCCACTGCCTTTAATTAGGGCTGCTTGTATGAGCATGGTGAGGCTTATTAACTTGAGCAAGGGCTACACTTGGACTGAGTGAATATGACCCCCCCCTTCCCAGTAACCATTAAGTAGCTTTTGCTCCTTGTGGGGGGATGGGGTCTAAAAGCCCCTCCCCCACCCACAATGGCATGTTGAGGGCCTGGTCTCCTGCAGGGCTTGTATAGGCAGCTGCTGCTGCTTTGAGTTCATGGGTCCAGCAGCCATATCACGTCCAGAAGACCATGTTTTGCATACTCCTTCTGACCCTCCCGCTCTCCCATTCTTCTCCCCTCTCTTCTCTTTGGAGGGAAGACATACAGGTCCCAGTTAGGCTGAGCACTCAACAGCCGCTTCCTTCCAGCATGGTGAGCTGTTATGAGGTCTCTGAATTAAAACCGGCTGTGGATAGAAACTTCTCAGACCAAAGATGAAGACAGCCCTCACCCATGGGATCCTGTCCTTTCCTTTTCTTTTATCTTTTGGTTCTTCAAGGCAGGTTTTCTCTATGTAACAGAGCTCTGATTGTCCTGGAGTTTATTCATAGACCAGGCTGACCAGGAACTCACAGAGATCCGCTTGCCCCTGTCTCCCTAGTGTTGGGATTAGAGGCCTTTGCACCCACATCCAGCCCTTCGACTCATGTCTTTTTCTAACGGCAGAGGAAAACAGTTTCTTTCTATCTATCTATCTATCTATCTATCTATCTATCTATCTATCTATCTATCTATCTATCTATCTATCTATCTATCTATCTATGGCTTTGGTTGGTTTTTGAGTATTGAGTAGTGTCCATCTATGCCTAGTCTATCAAGAGTTTTTGTCAAGAAGAGAACAACATTTCTATTTTCTAATACACTTACGTATCACACATTTCCCTTTAGGTGTATCTCTAGCAGTCTTGCCTAAGTTTTGCATGCTGTGTTCACAATTTCAGATTACTTTTAACTTTTGGGAGCATCTTCAACTCTTTTTATTGAAAACTTTCATACAACACGTTAGGAACACATTCTTTCCTCTCCTCTAACTTCTCCCAACTTCATGTTTCTTTTCCCTTTGCCTCCCTAAGACAACAGATCCCGAGAATCAACAGATAAACAAAAAAACCAGTAAGACAAAAAAGAAGTACTAAGGCAAAATAAAGCAAAAACAAAAAACAGATGAAAAACATGGACTTTGTTTTGTGTCGGCTGACCACTCCTGAGCGTGGTGTCTGTCCTGGACTGTGGTTGATGGACCCAATGACTTTCCATTGGAGAAAAGGAATTTTCCATTCCCAGCAGGTGTCAGTTGCAAATGGCTCCTTGGTTAGGGGTGGGACTTTGGGTCCTCTTCTTCTTCTCAGTGTGGGGGATTGTCTGGTTTGATGTGTGAGGATATTATCTGGTTTGAAGCTGTGCAGGTCTTGTGTGTGCTGCCACGGTCTCTATGAGGTCATAGGTGTGTCCATCGTGTTATGGCTGGGAGGGACTGTTATATGTATGTATAGAAGTATATGTCTTATGTTTAATTTTACATTTTTTTTATTATTAACTTGAGTATTTCTTATATACATTTGAATGTTATTCCTTTCGGTTTCGGCAAACATCCCCCCCCTCCCCTTCCTTATGGGTGTTCCCCTCCCAACCCTCCCCCATTGCTGCCCTCTCCCCAACAGTCTAGTTCACTAGGGGTTCAGTCTTAGCAGGACCCAGGGCTTCCCCTTCCACTGGTGCTCTTACTAGGATATTCATTGCAACCTACGAGGTCAGAGTCCAGGGTCAGTCCATGTATAGTCTTTGGGTAGTGGCTTAGTCCCTGGAAGCTCTGGTTGGTTGGCATTGCTGTACATATGGGGTCTCGAGCTCCTTCAAGCTCTTCCAGTTCTTTCTCTGATTCCTTCAACAGGGGTCCTGTTCTCAGTTCAGTGGTTTCCTGCTGGCATACGCCTCTGTATTTGCTGTATTCTGGCTGTGTCTCTCATGAGCGATCTGCACTCACATTTTGATCATCCGTCTTGAGTTTCATTTGTTCTAGGCATCTAGGGTAACTCAAGCATTTGGGCTAATAGCCACTTATCAATGAGTACATACCATGTATGTCTTTCTGTGATTGGGTTAGCTCACTCAGGATGATAGTTTCCAGTTCCAACCATTTGCCTACGAATTTCATAAAGTCATTGTTTTTGATAGCTGAGTAATATTCCATTGTGTAGATGTACCACATTTTCTGTATCCATTCCTCTGTTGAAGGGCATCTGGGTTCTTTCCAGCTTCTGGCTATTATAAATAAGGCTGTGATGAACATAGTGGAGCACGTGTCTTTTTTATATGTTGGGGCATCTTTTGGGTATATGCCCAGGAGAGGTATAGCTGGATCCTCAGGCAGTTCAATGTCCAATTTTCTGAGGAACCTCCAGACTGATTTCCAGAATGGTTGTAGCAGTCTGCAACCCCACCAACAATGGAGGAGTGTTCCCTTTCTCCACATCCTCGCCAGCATTTGCTGTCACCTGAGTTTTTGATCTTAGCCATTCTCACTGGTGTGAGGTGAAATCTCAGGGTTGTTTTGATTTGCATTTCCTTATGACTAACGATGTTGAACATTTCTTTAGGTGTTTCTCAGCCATTCGGCATTCCTCAGCTGTAATTCTCTGTTTAGCTCTGACCCCATTTTTTAATAGGGTTATTTGTCTCCTTGCTGTCTAACTTCTTCAGTTCTTTGTATATTTTGGATATAAGCCCTCTATCTGTTGTAGGATTGGTAAAGATCTTTTCCCAATCTGTTGGTTGCCGTTTTGTCCTAACCACAGTGTCCTTTGCCTTACAGAAGCTTTGCAGTTTTATGAGATCCCATTTGTCGATTCTTGATCTTAGAGCATAAGCCATTGGTGTTTTGTTCAGGAAATTTTTCCAGTGCCCATGTGTTCAGATGCTTCCCTAGTTTTCTTCTATTAGTTTGAGTGTGTCTGGTTTGATGTGGAGGTCCTTGATCCACTTGGACTTAAGCTTTGTATGGGGTGATAAGCATGGATCGATCTGCATTCTTCTACATGTTGACCTCCAGTTGAACCAGCACCATTTGCTGAAAATGCTATCTTTTTCCATTGGATGGATTTGGCTCCTTTGTCAAAAATCAAGTGACCATAGGTGTGTGGATTCATTTCTGGGTCTTCAATTCTGTTCCATTGGTCTATCTGTCTGTCTCTGTACCAATACCATGCAGTTTTTATCACTATTGCTCTGTAATACTGCTTGAGTTCAGGGATAGTGATTCCCCCTGAAGTCCTTTTATTGTTGAGGATAGTTTTAGCTATCCTGGGTTTTTTGTTATTCCAGATGAATTTGCAAATTGTTCTGTCTAACTCTTTGAAGAATTGGATTGGTATTTTGATGGGGATTGCATTGAATCTGTAGATCGCTTTTGGTAAAATGGCCATTTTTACTATATTAATCCTGCCAATCCATGAGCATGGGAGATCTTTCCACCTTCTGAGGTCTTCTTCAATTTCTTTCTTCAGTGTCTTGAAGTTCTTATTGTACAGATCTTTTACTTGCTTGGTTAAAGTCACACCGAGGTATTTTATATTATTTGGGTCTATTATGAAGGGTGTCGTTTCCCTAATTTCTTTCTCGGCTTGTTTTCTCTTTTGTGTAGAGGAAGGCTACTGATTTATTTGAGTTAATTTTATACCCAGCCACTTTGCTGAAGTTGTTTATCAGCTTTAGTAGTTCTCTGGTGGAACTTTTGGCATCACTTAAATATACTATCATATCATCTGCAAATAGTGATATTTTGACTTCTTCTTTTCCGATCTGTATCCCCCTGATCTCATTTTGTTGTCTGATTGCTCTGGCTAGAACTTCAAGAACTATATTGAATAAGTAGGGAGAGAGTGGGCAGCCTTGTCTAGTCCCTGATTTTAGTGGGATTGCTTCAAGTTTCTCTCCATTTAGTTTAATGTTAGCAACTGGTTTGCTGTATATGGCTTTTACTATGTTTAGGTATGGGCCTTGTATTCCTATTCTTTCCAGGACTTTTATCATGAAGGGGTGTTGAATTTTGTCAAATGCTTTCTCAGCATCTAATGAAATGATCATGTGGTTTTGTTCTTTCAGTTTGTTTATATAATGGATCCGTTGATGGTTTTCCGTATATTAAACCATCCCTGCATGCCTGGGATGAAGCCTACTTGATCATGGTGGATGATTGTTTTGATGTGCTCTTGGATTCGGTTTGCCAGAATTTTGTTGAGTATTTTTGCGTCAATGTTCATAAGGGAAATTGGTCTGAAGTTCTCTTTCATTGTTGGGTCTTTGTGTGGTTTAGGTATAAGAGTAATTGTGGCTTCATAGAAGGAATTCGGTAGTGCTCCATCTGTTTCAATTTTGTGGAATAGTTTGGATAATATTGGTATGAGGTCTTCTATGAAGGTCTGATAGAATTCTGCACTAAACCCGTCTGGAACTGGGGTCTTTTTGGTTGGGAGACCTTTAATGAATGCTTCTATTTCCTTAGGAGTTATGGGGTTGTTTAACTGGTTTATCTGTTCCTGATTTAACCGGTACCTGGTATCTGTCTAGGAAATTGTCCATTTCTGAAGATTTTCAAGTTTTGTTGAATATAGGCTTTTATAGTAAGATCTGATGATTTTTTGAATTTCCTCTGAATCTGTAGTTATGTCTCCCTTTTCATTTCTGATTTTGTTAATTTGGACACACTCTCTGTGTCCTCTCGTTAGTCTGGCTGGGGTTTATCTATCTTGTTGATTTTCTCAAAGAACCAACTTTTTGGTTCTGTTGATTCTTTCTATGGTCCTTTTGTTTCTACATGGTTGATTTCAGCTCGGAGTTTGATTATTTCCTGCCTTCTACTCCTCCTGGGTGTATTTGCTTCTTTTTGTTCTAGAGCTTTTTAGGTGTGCTGTCAAGCTGCTGACATATGCTCTTTCCTGTTTCTTTCTGCAGGCACTCAGCGCTATGAGTTTCCTCTTAGCACAGCTTTCATTGTGTCCCATAAGTTTGGGTATGTTGTACCTTCATTTTCATTAAATTCTAAAAAGTTTTTAATTTCTTTCTTTATTTCTTCCTTGACCAGGTTATCATTGAGTAGAGCATTGTTCAGTTTCCCACGTATATGTGGGCATTCTTCCCTTATTGTTATTGAAGACCAGCTTTAGGCCGTGGTGGTCCGATAGCACGCATGGGATTATTTCTATCTTTCTGTATCTGTTGAGGCCTGTTTTTTGACCAATTATATGGTCAATTTTGGAGAAAGTACCATGAGGAGCTGAGAAGAAGGTATATCCTTTTGCTTTAGGGTAGAACGTTCTATAAATATCCGTTAAGTCCATTTGGCTCATGACTTTTCTTAGTCTGTCTACGTCTCTGTTTAATTTCTGTTTCCATGATCTGTCCATTGATGAGAGTGGGGTGTTGAAATCTCCTACTATTATTGTGTGAGGTGCAATGTGTGTTTTGAGCTTTAGTAAGGTTTCTTTTATGTATGTAGGTGCCCTTGTATTTGGGGCATAGATATTTAGGATTGAGAGTTCATCTTGGTGGATTTTTCCTTTGATGAATATAAAAAGTGTCCTTCCTTATCTTTTTTGATGACTTTTAGTTGGAAATTGATTTTATTTGATATTAGAATGGCTACTCCAGCTTGCTTCTTCAGACCATTTGCTTGGAAAGTTGTTTCCCAGCCTTTCACTCTGAGGTAGTGTCTGTCTTTGTCTCTGAGGTGTGTTTCCTGTAGGCAGCAGAATGCAGGGTCCTCGTTGCGTATCCAGTTTGTTAATCTATGTCTTTTTATTGGGGAGTTGAGGCCATTGATGTTAGAGATGTTATTAGGAATAGTGATTATCGCTTCCTGTTATATTCATATTTGGATGTGAGGTTGTGTTTGTGTGCTTTTCTTCTCTTTGTTTTGTTGCCAAGACGATTAGTTTCTTGCCTCTTCTTGGGTATAGCTTGCCTCCTTATGTTGGGCTTTACCATTTATTATCCTTTGTAGTGCTGGATTTGTAGAAAGATATTGTGTAAATTTGGTTTTGTCATGGAATATCTTGGTTTCTCCATCTATGTTAATTGAGAGTTTTGCAGGATACAGTAGCCTGGGCTGGCATTTGTGTTCTCTTAGGGTCTGTATGACATCAGTCCAGGATCTTCTGGCCTTCATAGTTTCTGGCGAGAAGTCTGGTGTGATTCTGATAGGTCTGCCTTTATATGTTACTTGACCTTTTTCCCTTACTGCTTTTAATATTCTTTCTTTATTTTGAGCGTTTAGTGTTTTGACTATTATGTGACGGGAGGTGTTTCTTTTCTGGTCCAATCTATTTGGAGTTCTGTAGGCTTCTTGTATGCCTATGGGTATCTCTTTTTTTAGGTTGGGAAGTTTTCTTCTATGATTTTTGTTGAAGATATTTACTGGTCCTTTGAGCTGGGAGTCTTCACTCTCTTCTATACCTATTATCCTTAGGTTTGATCTTCTCATTGAGTCCTGGATTTCCTGTATGTTTTGGACCAGTAGCTTTTCTGCTTTACATTATCTTTGACAGTTGAGTCAATGATTTCTATGGAATCTTCTGCTCCTGAGATTCTCTCTTCCATCTCTTGTATTCTGTTGGTGAAGCTTGTATCTACAGCTCCTTGTCTCTTCTTTTGGTTTTCTATATCCAGGGTTATTTCCATGTGTTCTTTCTTGATTGCTTCTATTTCCATTTTTAATTCCTTCAACTGTTTGTGTTTTCCTGGAATTCTTTCAGGGATTTTTGCGATTCCTCTCTGTAGGCTTCTACTTGTTCTCTAAGGGAGTTCTTCAAGTCTTTCTTGAAGTCCTCCAGCATCATGATCAAATCTGATTTTGAAACTAGATCTTGCTTTTCTGGTGTGTTTGGATATTCCATGTTTGTTTTGGTGGGAGAATTGGGCTCCGATGATGCCATGTAGTCTTGGTTTCTGTTGATTGTGTTCCTGCGCTTGCCTCTCGCCATCAGATTATCTCTAGTGTTACTTTGTTCTGCTAATTCTGACAGTGGCTAGACTGTCCTATAAGCCTGTGTGTCAGGAGTGCTGTAGACCTGTTTTACTGTTTTCTTTCAGCCAGTTATGGGGACAGAGTGTTCTGCTTTCGTGTGTGTAGTTTTTCCCCTCTACAGGTCTTCAGCTGTTCCTGTGGGCCTGTCTTGAGTTCACCAGGCAGGTCACTTGCAGCAGAAAAGTTGGTCTTACCTGTGGTCCCGAGGCTCAAGTTCGTTCGTGGGTTCTGCCCCACGGGATCTCTCAGTGGCAGCAACCGGGAAGATCTCGCTGCCTCTTCCGGAGAACCTCCGTGCACCAGGGTTCAGATGGCCTCGGTGTTTTCCTCTGGAATCAGCAATGTGTGCAGAGAGCAGTCTCTTCTGGTTTCGCAGGCATGTCTGCCTCTCTGAAGGTTTAGCTCTCCCTCCCACGGGATTTGGGTGCAGAGAACTGTTTATCCGGTCCGTTTCCTTCAGGTTCCGGCGGTGTCTCAGGCAGGGCTCCTGCCTCACCTGGGCCCTCTCCCACGGGAGCCCAGAGGCCTCATACAGTTTCCTCTTGGGCCAGGGATGTGGGCAGGGGTGGGCAGTGTTGGTGGTCTCTTCTGCTCTGCAGCCTCAGGAGTGCCCACCTGACCAGGCGGTAAGGTATCTCTCCCACGGGTTCTAGGAGCAGAGAGCTGCTACGGGCCGGGATCCGCGGGTGTGGGTTAATTTTACATTTAAATTAGTTTCTGTTGGGTCTTATTCTCTTTAACTATGTGTGTATATGTGTCTCTCGGCGTGTGCATGTCCATGTGAGTGCATGTGAGTCCATGTGCATGTATGTCCATGTGAGTGCATGTGAGTCCATGTGCATGTATGTCCATGTGAGTGCATGTGAGTCCATGTGCATGTATGTCCACGCGAGTGCATGAGCTCTCAGGGGCTGGAGATGTCAGATTCCCTGGACTTGGAATTACACGCAATTGTGAGCCGCCAGAACCAAACCTGGGTCCTCTGCAAGAGTATGACAAGCTCTTAACTGCTGAGCCATCTCTCCAGTCCCTTAAGTGTACTTTCATGTCCAATAAAACAGCACAAATGGTGCATAATTATGGGGTTCTTTGTTATATTTAATGGATGCAGTGTTTAAATCATGTTAATCATTTATTTCCTGAAATATTCATAATTGCTTGTGAATTTTAAAAATTAAGCCCTTTATTCTGTGTTTAGGCGTGTATTTGGGACGGTGTCATGCATGTGTGGAGGACAGCTCACAGGAGTAGGTTTTGTCCTTCTACCACGGGAGTCTGGGGACCGAGTCTGGTCTTCAGGTCTGACAGCAGACGTATCTCCTTGCTGAGCCATCTCGCTGGCCCTCCTCGAGGACCCTGAAGCACACACTGTATTTTTGTTATCTATAGCCACTTTATCGCACATATCTGTTTATATATAGATTTTTGAATATTTTGTCCTGTATGTTCTGGAGGATTCTTCAGTACTCCCCTCAAATTAGCATATTGCCTCTCTGTATCCAGTCTAAACTGGACTCACAGACAGACTTAAAAAGTGAGTCTATTTTTGTACTTCAAGCTTTCTAGTTGACTCTACATACATCTGCTCTCCCGTTGTTTGCCTCGCCACACAGCCTTTGTCTGTTCAAATGAAAGTTATGGCTTCTTCTGTGCCATCATCGCTTTAAACACTCTACAAAACTGGTTTAATTAAAAAAAAAATCGACACTCAAATTGTTGATGTCACTGTCACTCGGTTTCTCTTGTTTGGGGGAAATGTTTTCCGTGTTCTCCTCATCTTGCTTCCGTCCGCATGTTTTTCTCTCTTTACCAGTGAGTTCGCAGCTGCGTATGATGGTGGGTACCCACGTCTCTAGAGAAACAGAGGGCGGTGTATCTAGATTCACAAAGGACACTTGCTTTTATGGGGACAACAAGGCCCAGGATTTGCCATTCAGGGAGCTGAAAGAGGGACAATGCCGTTGAACTGGATACCCGGCTCAGGCAGAGGGAGTGTCTGGTCAACCCATGGTCCCCTCTCCATTCTCTTTGGTTCCTCAGTGGGTTGAATGCTGCCCACTCACACAGATGGAAGCCACCTTCCTCACTTTCTTTTTCACGTTGCTAATTCCTTTCAGAAACAACATCCTGAAATATTTTACCAGCTGCCCCTTAGTCAAGAGACACATAGAATTCACCATCATATGCCCTAGCGATCCCGGGACTATCTTACCCACGACGTTTAATTTAGTTTCTTTGTCACAGAGTCTCCCTTGTCTTCTGACTCCCTGGGCTGGGAAGGGGAAGACTGGAGAAAGACTGACCAGCAGCTGAGGTTTCAGATCTGTTCAGACTCAGTCTTTTCTGCTACCACCTCCCCTCCCATGGAACATGGCTAGTCTTCCCACTCCATAGGAGCCAAATTCTAGAACATTCCTACCTGAAGATGAGTGACTTCCGTTGCTGTCGCTACTGGCCATCCCTATTCTATTCTATTTATCTATTATGCTGGGAATTTACTTGGGTCTTACACATGCCTGGCCAGCTCACCATTGCTGTGCTTTTGCAACAAGGATGTGTGAGACAAAGCAGGAACACCCTGGTGAGGCCAGGACTCTCTCCTCATCTTAAGGATCTGATTGTTCTTCCTCCTCTAGTAAAAGGACATGCTTGCATTTCAGAAAGCCTTGATGCTGGGCTCTGAACATCACTGTCATCACCCAAAGAGATGTCCTGAGTCATATCATGGAGACTTCAGCCTAGGAAAGGTGCAGGACTGTGGAGGGAGCTGTCAGCTGCAAGGACCTTAGTCCACACTGTAGGGCAGTGCTGGAAGAGGTGAGGCAGAAGGCTGGGGGTTGTTACAGCTTGAATTTGAAACATCCTGGAAGGCTCACGTGATGAAGGCATGGACTTCAGTTGTTGGTACCATTAGGAGGTGGCAGAATCTTTAGGAGGTGGGACGTAGGTATGAGAAGCAAGCCATTAGGGTCATTCCTATTTAGGAGCTCTGGGGTCCTTTCCATTCTGTTTCCTAGTCACCACAAAGTAGGCATTTCCCCTTATCACGTGTTCCTGCCATGATGTACAGAGCTGCCACAGGCCCAGAAATGACAGAGCTAAGCAACCATAGACAGAAACTGCGAGCCTACGTGGACCTTCTTGCCCTTTAAATTCTTTGTCTCAGGTAATTTGTGAGAGTGAAGGAAAGCTACTGTGGGAGCGGGGGCTTGTTCTCCACTCCACTTTTCATCAGATTTCACAAAGGAAAATGGTTTAACTTACAGGAGCATAGATTCTGGAAATGTTGGAAGAACAAGAAACTAGATGCCTCGGTTGTGCCATTTAAAAATTTTTGTTTATAAAATTATTTATGACACCATAAACAATCTCAAATGTTCTCGAATAAACAGAAACTTTACACGAAGACAAACATTTTCATGTCAATGATTATGAGAAAAATCAGAACTAAAAGTTCTTAATTTTTCTATAGTATTTGTTTTAAGTCAATTTTCTGTAAAAAAAATAACACAATAACAATCTAATCTTAGATGTTAATTGGTTCTGGTATTTCTGTGTATATAGTGTGTATATGTGTATGTGTACATGTGTTTTTGGGTGCAGGGACCTGTAGAGACCAGGGCATGTTGGGTGTCATTCTTAGTAAACTTGAAGCTTTCGGTTTGGGCGGGGCTGTCTTTCTGGTGAGCTCATGGGATTCACTGTCTCTGTGGTGAAGTGCTGAGGTGACAGTCACATGGAGATATGCCCAGCTTTTTTGGGTGGGGCTTGGGTCTCAGACACAGGCCCTTCTGCTTGCATAGTGAGCTACCCACCTATTGCCCTAGCTCTGAGCTCTAAAGGGAAGATTCCCAACAAGCTTGCACTGTAACCGAATCTGTCGTAACACGGCTGAATTAATCTAGAAGATTTTCTCCTCAAGATAAAGGTGGACATCTCAGCTCACTAAGTGTGAACTTTCTCTTTATAGCCCGTTTAAAAAACCACGCCTGTAGAGGCAAGCTTAGTTTCGCGTATACGAAGATGTAGCTCTCAGGGGCTAAAACCTCAGTTTCTCTGGACTCCACGAGCATGTGGCAGCCAGCCCTGAGCCATGTGAATTTCCCAGAAGATTTCAAAGAATTATCTTTTGAAAAGGAGAAGTTTGAGCTAATGAAAACCAGGATAACCTCTGGCAGTCTTATGGAAAAGAATAGAAACAAATTACTGCTGGCTTGTTCGACATTGTTGCTGGGGGCTTTCTCTAACCCAAGCAGTTGGGCTTTGTTTTCTTGATTCCAAAAGGGGAAGTAACTTCAGTGATGTCCTCGGAGAAGTAAGACAGTCAAGTCATGCCAAGGGCACATCTGGGTTCTTGTTTAATGTGTGTGTGTGTGTGTCTGTGAGGCCAGAGGTATTGCCTGAGAAAGCAATCATAGATGGTTATAAGCTGCCCCATATGGGTGGATGCTGGGAACTGAACTCTGGTACTCTGCAAGAGCCCAGCCTCGTCCACTCTCTTAGGCTCAGCCCTTTGTCGGATCATACCTAGGAACTTGAGATCTGCAGACTCTGGGTTTGAATTCCTGCTAAGGTAGTCTGAATGAGATGTCCGGGCATACTCTCAGACATTTGAGTACCTTAATCCCTAGGTGGTGGCATTGTTTGGTTAGGATTAGAAGGTGTGGCTCTGCATGAGGAAGTGTGTCACTGGGTACTGGCTCTGAGGTGTAAAAAGCTGAGAACCATTCCCAGTCCATCCACCTGGCCTCTTGCTTTGGGTTTAAGATGTGAGCTTGCGGCTTGTCATGCCTGTGGTCATGCTTCCTTGTCATACGATGATGGACTCATTCTTCTGAAACTGTAAGCCCAGAACTCATTCATAAGTTGCCTTGGTCATGGTGTTTTAGCACAACAATAGAGAAATAAGCAATATGTTCCTTTGTCTCTTACATCCAGGGACTCCCCGAGATTCCTGCTTTCCTACTCTGAGCTTCAATGTCTGTGACGTAGCAGACATTATATTGCAGGTAGCAATATAACGGTAGAGAGATGGATTATGGGAAGGTCTGTAATCTGCTTGGTACATAATAGATATTGAAAATTTTATTCTGATCGGCTCAGCTCTTCAGTCTCAGGCAGCTATTCAAATACATTGACTGACTGACTGACTTCCTTCCTTCCTTCCTCCCTTCCTCCCTTCCTCCCTTCCTCTCCTTCTCCCTCTCCCTCCCCCCTCCCTCCCTCCCTCTCTCTCTCTCTCTTTCTTTCTTTTTTTCTTTCTTTCTTTCTTTTTTCTCGTGGTTGTTGTTGTTGTAGGGGAGGGTGTTGGGGATGGAACCCAGGGCTAAACACATAACCGATTACCAAGCTGCACGCCTCACCCAAAAATCTCACCATTTTTATAAGTAGTTTCTTACAAGTGGTGTCCAGATGATTCGTACAGATTTTGCGTAAGAGGTCAAAGGCAAACATCAGGTATCTATTAGCTATATAACAAGTTATGTCCAAATCGACAGCTTCAAACAACCATTTTGTTAAGCCCCTGAAGTCTGGAATGAAAAACAAGCTCTGCCTTATTTAAGAATTTAAGAGTTAGGGGCTCATCCAACTCACCTGCTGGGGTTTAAAAGTAACCTAGAGAACTCTTTCCTTGTCTTCCTCGCTGTCAGGACTTCCTGTTAAGAACACATAAACATGGTGTCTCCTTATGGCTTGGGGTCCTCACCTTATGGTAGCTTCACGCTTTCATACACAGCGGACATAGATAAGAAGGGAAGTTTCCTAAGAGAATGAACCTCACACACACACACACACACACACACACACTCACACACAGTCACACAAGTCACACACAGTCACACTCATACACACACACTCACAGTCACATACACATACTCATACAGTGTCACACACATAGTCACACACATATAGTCACACCCATATACATACTAATACAGACACAGTCATACTCATATGCACACTAATACACACAGTCACATTTATAACACATTCATACACAGTCACACTCATACTCATACAGTATCTCACAGTCCCACTCATACACACACTAATATATATACAGCCATGCACACAAACTCATAGTGTTACACACAGACACACACACACACACACACACACACACACACACACACAAATGTCCTAACGTTGAAAGAAGTCACATAATGTCATTATTCATGGACCTCAATCCCTACTGAGTTCCAGGGGAGGGAACATAGACCATACTTCCTGTTGGGAATGCCCAAGTCATGTGAAACATGAGGACTGGGAGCGATTGATCTGACATCTTTAGAAAATATACTCTTCCCCAACAATGAGTCAAAAGTCCTCAAAACAAGTTGGGCATGGTGCAGGCCTTTAATCCTATCTCTCTGGATGTAGAGGCAGGTGGATGTCTGTGAGTTGGACACTAGCCTAGTCTACATAGTGAGTTCTAGAACATCTAGGTCTATGTAGAGAGAGACCCTGTCTCAAAAACAACAACAACAACAACAACAACAACAAACAAAACAAAACAAAAAACCCAACCAAATCCCAAAGCAAAGCAAAACATGACAAAACAAAAGTCCTCAAATGCACCTGACAGTAGTGTGGTGATTTGACAAAAGGAAGATCAGACCAAGGCAGAGCTAGAGAGAACAGAGAGGAGGAGAGGAGTAGACCTCACGTCTCACACAGGCGACCGCGAGGAGGAAAGGGAGAAAGGAGAATCGAATGGCTCTGAGGTTTCAGAAGGGTGGGACTGCCATGGTCTGAAACAGGGAAGTCACAAGGAAAAGCAAAAACCCCCTGTTCCCTCTTCATTGACCACACTGACCCTCTTCCAGCAACTTACGCACATACAGCCTCAATCTATTTTGCATGTATGCATCTTTTGGTTTCACAAATTCATATAGTGGCTCAGATCCTGAGCCCCCAAGGAAGTCCCTAAAGGGCTGAAGTGATGACTTCCTTGGACATGACATCAGTGGTTGTGGGTAGACATGAAGCCATGAGTCTCACTCGGAGTCAAAAAACCCATGTTAATGGCAAATTTCCCCAGATTGCAGAAGAGAAAGGGTGGACAGGTATTGGCACTCCATCCCAAAAAGGTGATCCAAATATTTTCCGGAGAATGATCATGGGCTCCTTTTCTGCGCTTGGAGGTGAGGTTTCCAGGTCTCCATCCTTGACACTATCTTTGCTACCTTGGTCTGCTGTCTAGGGCAGACACAGCTTCCTCATGCAGCTTCACTTTCACCCTCCAGAGAGGTTACGATGTAGTTAGGAGGCCATTCAAACAGGCTCTCAACTAGTGCTACCCTCTTCTTAGTGGGATCCTTGGAGGGACACTAGGCATGCATTCCCGTGAAATGGTTGTTGCGTTCACGTTTTAGGAACTAGCTTTTGGGATGTGGCTTACCTGGCAGAGTGCTTTGCCTAGCAGGTACAAAGCCCTGGATTGGATTCCCACCACCACATTCATGGAGCGTGGTAGGATACGCTTGCAATACTAGAGCACAAGATGTAGAAGTGGGGAGATCAGAAGTTCAAGTTCACGGTCAGTCTCATAGCCAGCCTAAGTCACCTGATTAAGTCATGGATTCCATTGGGAAACA
The DNA here is from genome assembly GCF_011064425.1 of Rattus rattus. NCBI lineage: Eukaryota > Metazoa > Chordata > Mammalia > Rodentia > Muridae > Rattus > Rattus rattus. The sequence goes on along the minus strand of NC_046163.1, from coordinate 56,184,551 downwards.
TCACTGCATACACAATGTACATCAGAGATCTTGGCGACAGAGATGAACTCATTTAAAATGGAGACGTCTATCTCTAATCCATACACCAAGCTCCGGTGTCTGGCATCAGTGTGATACTGTCAGTGTGTCTCTGCTCCTTTCAATCTCATTGTAGATTTGATGCACAAATCTGAACATTGCGAACATGGCTCCCGTTGGAATATATTCTTCCTGTGCACAGCCAAGCTGAACCCAGGAGATGTGCGTTTGTGACTCTTTAAGAAAGGCCATCTTATTTTCTTATAGTGACCTTTTTTTTTTCTCCCTTGGAGCTGAGGACCAAACCCAAGGCCTTGTGCTTCTAGGCAAGTATTCTATACCACTGACATAAGTCTTCAACCTTCTTCTGATCTTAAAAGTAAGTTCACAACTACATAGACAAAGTACAGTGCTCCTAGCCTGGGCATCTGGGCTGGCATTGCCAATGGAATCCCAAGTCCTGAAGTGCGAGGTTGCTTGGGTTTCAACCCTCTCTTTTTTACTTATTATGTGCAAAGGTTGGGGAGAGTACCTAACTTACCTTCTCAGTGATAAAACAGGGTCAGAGATGGGGTCCTTGGGACCACCAGATGGAATGTTAGTGGACTGTGGTGAGAGAGGCTGTCTTCCCCACTAGCATAGTCTCAATACGTTTTCCTGACCACTGAAACATTTCACTCTGTGATCAGAACCTGCAGGAGCTCTCAGGGATTCGATTCTATATGGTGTTTTCCTCTCCCTGTGGCCTAGTAAGCGGGCACACTCTAGTCGCATAGGGGGAGTACAAGCTGACATTATTTTAGTCTTGAGAACTTCATGGCACCTTTCTCTTAAGCTGGCCGGAGAATCCCAGGGGCGTAGAGGGACGTGGAATCAGGAGGTGAGGTAGAGCTCACAGTGCTCAGATCTGGGCATGGAGGATGTTAGTGAACACGGACTGTTGCTCTTTGCTAATTCTTTTCAGGTCCATGGCTCCCACTGCAACTGGCCTTGACCTGTGCACAGACATGCTGGACTCAGGAGACTTGTGCTTGTGATTCATTAGGAAAGGCACCTTACGCCCTTTGGCATCCTTAGAGCTAAGCCCATGCTCACACGGGTAGGTACTGGGCTCCCAGCTTGGGCTTATTGCTCCTCTATTCCTTGGCCACAGTTCTTGAGACCCTCATCTATGGCAGGCAGAAAGTTTATATCCAAGTGGAGATTAAAATCCTGGTTTTATGAGTTCTGCCTCTGCCTATGTGTCTTTGCTTGGGCTCCCTAGGAAGCAGTATCCACAGTGCCCCACTCCCCACCTGTCCAGTTTAGTCTTGCCCTGGACAATTCCCTAACGACTTGAAAGCCGAAGAATCTGCACTCTGGATCTGACTCTCCAGTTCTTTTCTAGAACCAGAACCCAAGCCCCAGGCTCATGAACACCCTCACAGGATTGTGCGAACTCCCATGTCGGGAGCTCTGTCGCTTTGTGAGTGATGTCAGCTTGAGGGTACCAGCGTTCTTGGAGGATTGTGGAGGTCTAGGCTCCAAGTGTTTGCTTACCTGATTCTTTCCTGACATCATGTCCAGAGCACGCTCTCGGCCTTTCTTCTTCACTGGGCTCCAAGCGGAGCTTCTCCTTCCAGGCCATAGGCTGCGTGTGGCCAAAGACATCTTCTAATGGAGCTCAACACAGAATCATACTGTCTTAGTTAGGGTTTTCCTGCTGTGAACAGACACCATGACCAAGGCACCTCTTATAAGGACGACGTTTACTTGGGGCTGGCTTACAGGTTCAGAGGTTCAGTCCATGATCATCAAGGTGGGAGCATGGCAGTGACCAGACAGACGAGGTGAAGGAATAGTTGAGAGTTCCACCTCTTGTCCCGAAGGTAGCTAGGAGAAGACTAGCTTGCAGGCAGTTAGGATGAGGGTCTTAAAGCCCAGGCCTACAGTGACACACCTATTCCAACAAGGCCACACCTCCTAATAGTGCCATTCCCTGGGCCAAGCATATACAAACCATCACACATACGTTTACTTAAAACATTGGGATTTTTTTTCAGTAACAAAATCGTATGATTCTCGAGCAAAGACTTTTTGATAGCAATGTCACGTTGAAATGTCAAGAGCTTTGACATGCCTATTGGGCATTTTACACACCTGCCTCTTCTAATTGTTTAATAAGGCAGACCCATAATACTGATTCTTTCCAAAGTTATTTTTCACACTCTGCCTAGACCAGGGCAACTTCTCATTTGACCTAGCCTGGATCCCTTCAGGCATGCAGGCCCAGGTTCCTATAGGATTGCCTGCATCTGTCCAGTCTTTTCCAAGTGGCAAGCTCCAGTGGTAGGCATTGCAAAAGGGCAGGGAGCAATCTGAAACTTGTGTCTCATGGTGTCTCCTGGGAAGCTGTCATTTACTGGGTGACCTTGGTGAGTCAGTTCTCTTCATCTGTGCCCAGGGGAGACTGTCACTCAGCTCACAGAGCAAGCAAACCAACAACCTGGCCCAGCGTTTGATGCATACGTAGTTCCTTCTTCATTCTCCAGGTTCCCTGATGTTGACTAAACATTTCCCAAATGTGTGCATTGCTGTACAGTTCATGACAGGCTTTCCCTCTATCGAGAAGTGTGCTCAGCCGTGCAATGTTCGTCTTCATTGATTTTGGCAACATAATTGTTAGGTGAAGGAGGACAGGAATGTGGATTATATCTCCCCGGGGTATTAGGGCTTCAAGCAGGACCAGAGGAATTCAGCCTACATGAACTCTGGCTTTTATTCTGTGGAGAGTTCCATTACCTCATGGGAGAAAAGGGAGGTTCCATTGTTGTCTCAGCTTCTATTTCTCAGTGATGGGGAAAACAATGAGAATATTTGCACCGAGCCACTCGGAACATCGCTGAGCTACTTCGAGACAACAGGCATGGAACTCAGCACGGCAAACGTGACCAATTCCCAAGGCTTCCAAGGCTGGGAAGTCTCCCAGGTGGAGGCAGGTCAACTCTGTGAGAGTAGCTCTCAGGGGAATCTGGAAAGTGCTCCTGTGACTCTCTGCCCAGCCCAAGCTGTTCTTTGTCCTGGTCAGCGGCCATAGCACCTCACCTCTCACCTCCTCCCCGAGTCTTACCTATGGCCAAACTACTGAGCTCAGCCTACCTAATCCACTGCAGACCTTTGGAGCATGTCTTTCTTGCCTGGAGTCACTTCGAAACATCTATCATTGTAGGAAAGGAGCTCTCATTCATTGTTTTTGGACAGGCTCCCAGGCTGAATGACCAACCATAACAGCAAGTACGTATGTCCACAGAGGGGAATGACCTTTCTCCAGCAGAGCTGGCCTGGCTCTGAGCTTCTCTAAAATATCCTGGAGAGCTCAGTAAGCTTCGAGAACCTTCACCACAGGCTTTTGTGGAGGGATTGACACAGGCTTGACCATACGTGTCTGCTTTTTGTAGGCGCCTTATCTACACCCTACACCTCACTCTCCTGTGAACCAGCACTGGAGAAACCAACAGCAGTAAGCAGTATTAGTCAATAACTGAAAATTGTCTTCGGACACCGCAGAGCAGACACGATTCCAAGAGATGAAGCAAGGGTCTGTCTAGCCTACAGTCTTCTCATCCTGGCGCCGGATCCTGGTTACACCTTTGCCTAGCTAAGACGTCTAAGTGTTTGTTCCTAATATAAGGGAGCAGAGATTAATGGAAAAATTTATGTATCAATATACTAAGGCAAAATAGGAGATACTGCCTTTCGCTTACCTTATAATCCTCAAAATTAGATATAGATAGATAACAGATAGTCAGATGGTAAGCAGGCAGGTAGATAGATGATAGATTGATTACCAGAGACAGATGTTAGACATACAGATGGTTGATAAATATGATGATAGGGATGGATGATAAAGATATGATTATAGATCAGTGATATAGATAATAGAGACAGATACAGTGACTATAGTTGATAGTACATTGAAGAATAACTGAAAGATATAGATGATAGAGATAATAGATCAACTGATATAGGTGATAGGCACAGACGTAGATGATAGCGATGTATGATAGATATATAGAAGTAGATACATAGATGGATGGATGGATAGATAGATGGATGGATGGATAGATGGATGAATAGATAGATGATAGATAGATAGATAGATAGATAGATAGATAGATAGATAGAGAGCTGGGTCACAGCTGGGCTCCACTGTGGCAGTGTAAATGTGTACCAGCTTCTTCCCTATCATTTCTGGCAGTGACTCAGCGAGAAACTGGACTCAGAAGACCTCCCTGGAGTGTGGTCATCTGCAGAGCGAAGATGGCACCTACACGAAGGAGTCAAGCATCTCAGAAGATGTCTCAGGCTTGCAGGGTGGCCACAGGACAGCACCTTGCCTGACCCTGTTCTCCAGGGGCTTACACTACAGCAAATCTGTCAATCAAAACCTACAGATGTCTGGGGCTGGAGTGACAGTTTAGTGGTTAGGAGCACTTGCTATTCTTGAAGAGGACCAGAGTTTGATTTCCAGAACAAATATTGGCTGCTACTGATTGTCACTTCAGCTTGGGGGGGGGGGTCTGATGACTTCTTTTGGCCTTCAAGGGGCACCCACACCACACACACACACACACACACACACACACACACACACACACACACACACACACACACACACACAAAACCTGAAGAAATACTAAAGAACGAGGAAATACCTGGCAACTAGCATCACTGTGTGTGGAAGGAGGGCAATCAGTACCAGGTAGGGAAGGAAAGTGCCGTAGCCACTCTTTTATGGGAAGCCATGTGAACTCAGATCACCAACAGGATGTGGCCATTAATGGAGTACCAACTCCCTGGTAGAAACTCCGCCTGTGTTGCCAACTAGCTGAGCGATCTTCAGCATGCGACTCTTCTCTGAGTCTCAGTTTCTACCCCTTGGGCTAGTGATGGCTACACCGTCCCCTGCACAGGGCTGTGGAAAGGACCAAGCGAGGTGTTACATGTGCTGAGGGTGCAATTGCATTCAAGGGGAGCTCCTCAGTGTGCTCAACCCGTCTTCAGCTATGGGCATCGGGTGATGCAGACTCAGCCCTCCATGGGGAGTGCTAGACAAGGGCAGTTGTGGCTATAGGAGATTGTGTAGACTTTTCTGCAGGATTCAGAGGACCTACCAGGCGGGGCTTCTCTTGTGAAAATGTTATTTTGTTGTGAAAATGTTCAACACGAAAAGCCAGAGGAAAAAAAGTGTAATAGATGCGTGCCAACCAGTTAGGTGGACTTATCAGTTGTTAACATTGTACAATATTTAATTTGTGGTAGAGGGTTTGTTTGTTCATATACTCCAAAGTAAATTACAAATATTATGTTTCAGTCCTGAGAGTATCTTTGAGACATGGGCACCTTTTCTGCCAGAACCACCATCCAATCGACAACTCTACAGTCAGGCACTTGGGCCTTTGGGGATTCTTTTAGACTTTAATCATTTTCTTTTATGTCTATGAGCACTTTGTCTGTACATGTGTGTGTGTGTGTGTGTGTGTGTGTGTGTGTGTGCGCGCGCGCGCGCGCGCGCGCGCGTGCACCATGTGCATGCCTTGTGTCTTCAGAGGTCAGAATAAGACGTCAGATTCCCAAGACTGAAGCTATGATTGGTTGTGAGGTACCATGTGGGTGCTGGGAACCAAACTCAGGTCCTCTGTAAGAGCACAAGGGTCTTGAACTACTGAACAATCTCTTTAGCCCCATTATGGAATATTTTGAATTGGCCTTTTCTTTCAAGATATAGTATGCTGGAGACCAGACCACTCTTTGGACAACTTGTGAGTCACCACATGTAAGAAAGCCGCCCCAGATGGTAGGACAGAGAGGAGACTATATTGGGCCAACATCCTTGGTGTACATTCGCTCTTCATACACATTTGGAGCAGCAGAGCTGGCCCGAGATCCTTAGTGTGGATGAGCTCATTACGATTTGCTTCTTTCAAAAGGAGGAAAACATGTTTTTGAAGACTGCTTGACAGACAAGGAGGATATTAATAAATGACATGCAAATTTCTTAATTTCGCTCTGGCTGGCTATGTGATTGCTACTTCTGCAGTGAAGGCTGCTGACGGAACCTCTTCTGAGCTGTGAGGTGGTGTTAGGCTGTCTGGATGAACTCAGTTAATAACCAGAGGGCAGGGTCATTCTGACTCGAAGTAGCAAGATGAGGGCACATCTGATGAAAATTGGCCCGGCACAAGAAGTTGAGAGCTTAATTCCGAGGCTCTTCCTTAGGTGGCTGTACTGCAAAGCCTAGCCTGAGTCCTTTTTATAGCTCTGTGGCTCACAGATGAGGGGTGGTTTCATCCATTATTGGCCTTCTGTACAGGGGTGGGAGGGATCTACGTCCCACCATGCAGGCTGGTGCGCTCAGGGCTTCTCAGTTGCTATTACCCTTTTTCTCATCTCCCAAGACCATGTGTGAGGCCCTTTCAAATCATTTTATAGGACATCTAGGGTCCCCCTTGTCTCATGGTTGCCTTGGTTGTAACCTGGTGAGAACCCAACTGAGGTGGATTTTTTTTTTTTTTTTGAGATTAAGTTGTGTCATGTCATGATGTTTTCTTGGAAACTGTTTACACCCAACGTTGTAAGACACTAGTGAAGTAGGTATTGGAATGAGACTCCTTCTCTCTCATTTCTGAGAAGCTGCTTCTCCCACTCACTGCTCTCTCCCCTTTTCTCAATGGTACAGTGGGTCCTATCCTTCAAATAGCTATTTCTGTAAAGAGCTGTTCTTTACTGCAACAAAATACCGAGGCAATCCAACGATAAGAAGGAGAAGGTTTGGGCTCACAGTTTCATAGGTTTCAGAGTGTGATCATGTGGTGTTGCTATCTTTGGGGCAGTGAGAAGGCAGCATGTCACTGTGGGATCCTGTGGTGGGATACAGGCTCACCTCATAGGAGAGGGAGAGGGAGAGGGAGAGGGAGAGGGAGAGGAGAGGAGAGGGAGAGGGAGAGGAGAGGGAGGGAGAGAGGGAGGGGAGGGAGAGGGAGAGGGAGGAGAGAAAGAATGGTTCCACTATTGTCTTCAAATACACACCCCCAATGACTTAACTTCCTTCACCTAGGCTCCCCTTCTGGAAAATTCTGCTGCCGCCCATTAGTGCCAAGCTGCTGTCTTCTCTTGGATTTATTCTTTTGAGAAGACTTTTTTTTTTTCTGGAAAAGGTTGTCCTCTTCCAAGCATGAGGGAATTATTTTCTTGTGTACCGAAGGAAAAGTAGCAACTCTGTGAAGGCACGTGGAGTACAAAATGCCCATGTGTGTCCGGTCAGGTGTAGGAGACGCTCAACTCTTACCTCCTCTTCTTTGAATACACAGGGTTTTGAGTTGTGTTGGCTGATGTGGGTTGTGCTTACAGAGACTAAAAACCACAGTATCCCAGTTCCAAGACATAAAAATGACTGGCTTTATGGAGGGTCTTTTGTAAGATCTGAGTGTCACAACCAAGCACGAGCCGGACACGATTTGATTATATAGCTTCTATTTAACAAGTAGCCATCGCCTTAAATAAAACCCCCACGGGGCGTCCATCATACTGCGTGATCCTTCAGAGATTCAAAACAATACCACCAGCTCTAAGCAAGCCATGAGCTTTGAGTTGCTTATAAAATAGTTTGTGGGTCCCAGGGCTGACTTTAAAATACACAAATTTTGAACCTCAAGCTCTTGCCTGTGGACCCTGCTCAGAAGTCTAGGGAGCAAAGAGCCCATGTGTCCTGGGCAGAACATTCTCCAAAGAGGAGAATGGCAAGCAACACCAGGGAATGATTCTAGAGGGTTCTTTGAGCAGGCCGGTAGAATAGGAGTGGTTTAAAGGATCGAGGGGTGGGGGTTCAGTGTCAGGAGGTAGCCAGTAGCTTACATGGTTAGGAAAAGAGAAATGAAATAGTCTTGAGTAACATTCAACATGGGGAATAAAAAGATACAGAGATAAGGAATCTTACCCTCTACAGAACCACTGAACAGAGTTCTGTAATCAAACAAGAACCGTGTGGATGAACCACCTCATGGGTAGTATGTCCTTGTGGCCTCACTAGATGGCCTTGGACTGAAATAGGAAGGTATTTATAATCTCGTTCTTCCTGCACTTCTATCCCAGACCTTGTGGCTTGATTTCCCTCACTCCAGTGCTTGTGTTACGGTAACTGGGCAACGGTAGGCTGTCTGTGAACTCACTGGGAAGCCATCACATTGTTCTTGGTAGGCACTCGGCTTGTCGGGGCTTGTCTGTTGGGGCAGATGTTTACACAACATCTGTCTTCTGTAAGCGTCATTGTTTAGCAAGCCCCACTTTCGTCCTGGACTGGCAAGACAGCTGGCTATCAGAGGTCCTTTCCTCAGCTCCTGTACAGCTGGGGATGGATTTAACATAGCTGGGGTCCTGAGCTGGGGGAAAGAGACTGCAGACTGCATGTACCCCTCAAAGTAAAAAGTTTTACAAAGGAAACACTCCTTTTCACCCTTCGTTCCTCCCTCACTACAGCTTGGAATTGAAATGTGGCCCCAAGAGCCAATATATTAAAGGCTTGGTCTCCACGTGCTGCTATTGGGGGTGATGGAGAACTCTTTTTTTTTTTTTAAATTAATCATTTTATTCACTCACATTTCAAATGATATACCCCTTCCCATTACCCCTCCACAAACACCCCATCCCATCCACTCTCTCCCCCCTGCTCTCTTTGTCTCTATGAGGGTGCTCCTCCACCCACTCCTACCTCACTGACCTAGCATTCCCCTATGCTAGGGTACCAAGCCTCCACGGGACCAAGGGCTTCCTCTCCCATCGATGTCAGACAAGGCCATCCTCTGCTACACATGCAGCTGGAGCCATGGATCCCTCCACGTGTACTCTTTGGTTGATGGCTTAGTCCCTGGGAGCTCTGAGGGGTCTGGTTAGCTGATATTGTTCTTCCTATGGGGTTGCAATCCCCTTCAGCTCCCTCAGTCCTTTTGACGGGGAACTCTTAAGAAGTGAGGTTGACTGGGAGACTAAGTTATTGGAAATGTTCTCTCTATTGTAGTACCCTCATCTGTTTCTTTCTTTTAATTTCCAGCAACAAGGTGAGTGGATCTGTCCCAGTGTATGTTGCCTTCAAGATGCGTTAGCACAGGCCCTAACCTATGACCCACAGGCCCATGACCATGAGCTGAAACCCACAAACCTATAAATAAACTGTTTCCCCTACTACTTGTCTATCGTGTGTTTCAGCAGAAGGACAGACTGGAATTTCAGATGTCAAAAGATTCAAGTGACATCCAGAAAAAGTATAGGGGGAAGTCCCGACTGTGTTCAGAATGGAGTGAAGACCAGGATGATGGGCAGAACCTTGGTTACCATAGCAACACTGATGCTCTGCACCTGCCTTTATAGCAGCCTTCACACTTCTTATTGTTCGGGGGAAAATGGGCTCTCAGTCATTCTAGCTCCATTTTCTGTGACCTGTAGCTAAAACATGCTTAACATTGTTCATTACCGCTCTGCTCCCAGAACCCGTGGGAGAGATACCTTACCGCCTGGTCAGGTGGGCACTCCTGAGGCTGCAGAGCAGAAGAGACCACCAACACTGCCCACCCCTGCCCACATCCCTGGCCCAAGAGGAAACTGTATAAGGCCTCTGGGCTCCCGTGGGAGAGGGCCCAGGTGAGGCAGGAGCCCTGCCTGAGACACCGCCGGAACCTGAAGGAAACAGACCGGATAAACAGTTCTCTGCACCCAAATCCCGTGGGAAGGAGAGCTAAACCTTCAGAGAGGCAGACACGCCTGCGAAACCAGAAGAGACTGCTCTCTACACACATTGCTGATTCCAGAGGAAAACACCGAAGGCCATCTGGAACCCTGGTGCACGGAGGCTCCCGGAAGAGGCAGCGCAGATCTTCCCGGTTGCTGCCACCTCAGAGAGCCCGTGGGCAGCACCCCGCGAACGAACTTGAGCCTCGGGACCACAGGTAAGACCAACTTTTCTGCTGCAAGTGACCTGCCTGGTGAACTCAAGACACAGGCCCACAGGAACAGCTGAAGACCTGTAGAGGGACAAAACTACACACACGAAAGCAGAACACTCTGTCCCCATAACTGGCTGAAAGAAAACAGTAAAACAGGTCTACAGCACTCCTGACACACAGGCTTATAGGACAGTCTAGCCACTGTCAGAATTAGCAGAACAAAGTAACACTAGAGATAATCTGATGGCGAGAGGCAAGCACAGGAACACAAGCAACAGAAACCAAGACTACATGGCATCATCGGAGCCCAATTCTCCCACCAAAACAAACATGGAATATCCAAACACACCAGAAAAGCAAGATCTAGTTTCAAAATCAGATTTGATCATGATGCTGGAGGACTTCAAGAAAGACGTGAAGAACTCCCTTAGAGAACAAGTAGAAGCCTACAGAGAGGAATCGCAAAAATCCCGGAAAGAATTCCAGGAAAACACAAACAAACAGTTGAAGGAATTAAAAATGGAAATAGAAGCAATCAAGAAAGAACACATGGAAATAACCCTGGATATAGAAAACCGAAAGAAGAGACAAGGAGCTGTAGATACAAGCTTCACCAACAGAATACAAGAGATGGAAGAGAGAATCTCAGGAGCAGAAGATTCCATAGAAATCATTGACTCAACTGTCAAAGATAATGTAAAGCGGAAAAAAGCTACTGGTCCAAAACATACAGGAAATCCAGGACTCAATGAGAGAAGATCAAACCTAAGGATAATAGGTATAGAAGAGAGTGAAGACTCCCAGCTCAAAGGACCAGTAAATATCTTCAACAAAATCATAGAAGAAAACTTCCTAACCTAAAAAAAAGAGATGCCATAGGCATACAAGAAGCCTACAGAACTCCAAATAGATTGGACCAGAAAAGAAACACCTCCCGTCACATAATAGTCAAAACACTAAACGCTCAAAATAAAGAAAGAATATTAAAAGCAGTAAGGGAAAAAGGTCAAGTAACATATAAAGGCAGACCTATCAGAATCACACCAGACTTCTCGCCAGAAACTATGAAGGCCAGAAGATCCTGGACTGATGTCACACAGACCCTAAGAGAACACAAATGCCAGCCCAGGCTACTGTATCCTGCAAAACTCTCAATTAACATAGATGGAGAAACCAAGATATTCCATGATAAAACCAAATTTACACAATATCTTTCTACAAATCCAGCACTACAAAGGATAATAAATGGTAAAGCCCAACATAAGGAGGCAAGCTATACCCAAGAAGAGGCAAGAAACTAATCGTCTTGGCAACAAAACAAAGAGAAGAAAAGCACACAAACACAACCTCACATCCAAATATGAATATAACAGGAAGCAATAATCACTATTCCTTAATATCTCTCAACATCAATGGCCTCAACTCCCCAATAAAAAGACATAGATTAACAAACTGGATACTAACGAGGACCCTGCATTTCTGCCTACAGGAAACACACCTCAGAGACAAAGACAGACACTACCTCAGAGTGAAAGGCTGGGAAACAACTTTCAAGCAAATGGTCAGAAGAAGCAAGCTGGAGTAGCCATTCTAATATCAAATAAAATCAATTTCAACTAAAAGTCATCAAAAAAGATAAGGAAGGACACTTCATATTCATCAAAGGAAAAATCTACCATATTGAACTCTCAATCCTAAATATCTATGCTCCAAAAACAAGGGCACCTACATACATAAAAGAAACCTTACTAAAGCTCAAAGCACACATTGCACCACACACAATAATAGTAGGAGATTTCAAACACCCCACTCTCATCAATGGACAGATCATGGAAACAGAAATTAAACAGAGACGCAGACAGACTAAGAGAAGTCATGAGCCAAATGGACTTAACGGATATTTATAGAACGTTCTACCCTAAAAAGCAAAAGGATATACCTTCTTCTCAGCTCCTCATGGTACTTTCTCCAAAATTGACCCATATAATTGGTCAAAAAACAGGCCTCAACAGATACAGAAAGATAGAAATAATCCCATGCGTGCTATCGGACCACCACGGCCTAAAGCTGGTCTTCAATAACAATAAGGGAAGAATGCCCAAATATACGTGGAAACTGAACAATGCTCTACTCAATGATAACCTGGTCAAGGAAGAAATAAAGAAAGAAATTAAAAACTTTTAGAATTTAATGAAAATGAAGGTACAACATACCCAAACTTATGGGACACAATGAAAGCTGTGCTAAGAGGAAAACTCATAGCGCTGAGTGCCTGCAGAAAGAAACAGGAAAAGAGCATATGTCAGCAGCTTGACAGCACACCTAAAAGCTCTAGAACAAAAAAAGAAGGAAATACACCCAGGAGGAGTAGAAGGCAGGAAATAATCAAACTCAGAGCTGAAATCAACCAAGTAGAAACAAAAAGGACCATAGAAAGAATCAACAGAACCAAAAGTTGGTTCTTTGAGAAAATCAACAAGATAGATAAACCCCTAGCCAGACTAACGGGAGGACACAGAGAGTGTGTCCAAATTAACAAAATCAGAAATGAAAAGGGAGACATAACTACAGATTCAGAGGAAATTCAAAAAATCATTAGATCTTACTATAAAAGCCTATATTCAACAAAACTTGAAAATCTTCAGGAAATGGACAATTTCTAGACAGATACCAGGTACCGAAGTTAAATCAGGAACAGATAAACCAGTTAAACAACCCCATAACTCCTAAGGAAATAGAAGCAGTCATTAAAGGTCTCCCCAACCAAAAAAGAGCCCAGGTCCAGACGGGTTTAGTGCAGAATTCTATCAGACCTTCATAGAAGACCTCATACCAATATTATCCAAACTATTCCACAAAATTGAAACAGATGGAGCACTACCGAATTCCTTCTATGAAGCCACAATTACTCTTATACCTAAACCACACAAAGACCCAACAAAGAAAGAGAACTTCAGACCAATTTCCCTTATGAACATTGACGCAAAAATACTCAACAAAATTCTGGCAAACCGAATCCAAGAGCACATCAAAACAATCATCCACCATGATCAAGCAGGCTTCATCCCAGGCATGCAGGGATGGTTTAATATACGGAAAACCATCAACGTGATCCATTATATAAACAAACTGAAAGAACAAAACCACATGATCATTTCATTAGATGCTGAGAAAGCATTTGACAAAATTCAACACCCCTTCATGATAAAAGTCCTGGAAAGAATAGGAATACAAGGCCCATACCTAAACATAGTAAAAGCCATATACAGCAAACCAGTTGCTAACATTAAACTAAATGGAGAGAAACTTGAAGCAATCCCACTAAAATCAGGGACTAGACAAGGCTGCCCACTCTCTCCCTACTTATTCAATATAGTTCTTGAAGTTCTAGCCAGAGCAATCAGACAACAAAAGGAGATCAAGGGGATACAGATCGGAAAAGAAGAAGTCAAAATATCACTATTTGCAGATGATATGATAGTATATTTAAGTGATGCCCAAAGTTCCACCAGAGAACTACTAAAGCTGATAAACAACTTCAGCAAAGTGGCTGGGTATAAAATTAACTCAAATAAATCAGTAGCCTTCCTCTACACAAAAGAGAAACAAGCCGAGAAAGAAATTAGGGAAACGACACCCTTCATAATAGACCCAAATAATATAAAATACCTCGTGTGACTTTAACCAAGCAAGTAAAAGATCTGTACAATAAGAACTTCAAGACACTGAAGAAAGAAATTGAAGAAGACCTCAGAAGGTGGAAAGATCTCCCATGCTCATGGATTGGCAGGATTAATATAGTAAAAATGGCCATTTTACCAAAAAGCGATCTACAGATTCAATGCAATCCCATCAAAATACCAATCCAATTCTTCAAAGAGTTAGACAGAACAATTTGCAAATTCATCTGAATAAAAACCCAGGATAGCTAAAACTATCCTCAACAATAAAAAGGACTTCAGGGGGAATCACTATCCCTGAACTCAAGCAGTATTACAGAGCAATAGTGATAAAAACTGCATGGTATTGGTACAGAGACAGACAGATAGACCAATGGAACAGAATTGAAGACCCAGAAATGAATCCACACACCTATGGTCACTTGATTTTTGACAAAGGAGCCAAATCCATCCAATGGAAAAAGATAGCATTTTCAGCAAATGGTGCTGGTTCAACTGGAGGTCAACATGTAGAAGAATGCAGATCGATCCATGCTTATCACCCTGTACAAAGCTTAAGTCCAAGTGGATCAAGGACCTCCACATCAAACCAGACACACTCAAACTAATAGAAGAAAAACTAGGGAAGCATCTGGAACACATGGGCACTGGAAAAAATTTCCTGAACAAAACACCAATGGCTTATGCTCTAAGATCAAGAATCGACAAATGGGATCTCATAAAACTGCAAAGCTTCTGTAAGGCAAAGGACACTGTGGTTAGGACAAAACGGCAACCAACAGATTGGGAAAAGATCTTTATCAATCCTACAACAGATAGAGGGCTTATATCCAAAATATACAAAGAACTGAAGAAGTTAGACAGCAAGGAGACAAATAACCCTATTAAAAAATGGGGTTCAGAGCTAAACAGAGAATTCACAGCTGAGGAATGCCGAATGGCTGAGAAACACCTAAAGAAATGTTCAACATCGTTAGTCATAAGGAAATGCAAATCAAAACAACCCTGAGATTTCACCTCACACCAGTGAGAATGGCTAAGATCAAAAACTCAGGTGACAGCAAATGCTGGCGAGGATGTGGAGAAAGGAACACTCCTCCATTGTTGGTGGGTTGCAGACTGCTACAACCATTCTGGAAATCAGTCTGGAGGTTCCTCAGAAAATTGGACATTGAATTGCCTGAGGATCCAGCTATACCTCTCCTGGGCATATACCCAAAAGATGCCCCAACATATAAAAAGACACGTGCTCCACTATGTTCATCGCAGCCTTATTTATAATAGCCAGAAGCTGGAAAGAACCCAGATGCCCTTCAACAGAGGAATGGATACAGAAAATGTGGTACATCTACACAATGGAATATTACTCAGCTATCAAAAACAATGACTTTTATGAAATTGTAGGCAAATGGTTGGAACTGGAAAATATCATCCTGAGTGAGCTAACCTAATCACAGAAAGACATACACGGTATGTACTCATTGATAAGTGGCTATTAGCCCAAATGCTTGAGTTACCCTAGATGCCTAGAACAAATGAAACTCAAGACGGATGATCAAAATGTGAGTGCAGATCGCTCATGAGAGACACAGCCAGAATACAGCAAATACAGAGGCGTATGCCAGCAGGAAACCACTGAACTGAGAACGGGACCCCTGTTGAAGGAATCAGAGAAAGAACTGGAAGAGCTTGAAGGAGCTCGAGACCCCATATGTACAGCAATGCCAACCAACCAGAGCTTCCAGGGACTAAGCCACTACCCAAAGACTATACATGGACTGACCCTGGACTCTGACCTTGTAGGTTGCAATGAATATCCTAGTAAGAGCACCAGTGGAAGGGGAAGCCCTGGGTCCTGCTAAGACTGAACCCCAGTGAACTAGACTGTTGGGGAGGGCAGCAAGGGGGGAGGGTTGGGAGGGGAACACCCATAAGGAAGGGGGAGGGGGAGGGGATGTTTGCGGAAACCGGGAAAGGAATAACATTGAAATGTATATAAGAAATACTCAAGTTAATAAAAAAAAAAAAAAAAAAAACAAAACATTGTTCATTACCCTAGTTTACTTATTTGCTTTGTGGTGTGTGTGTGTGTGTGTGTGTGTGTGTGTGTGTGTGTACGCGCACATGCTCATGTTCCATGGTGCGCACATGCAGGTAGGGAGCAACTTATGAGAGCTGATTCTCTTCTTTACAAATGTGGGTCCCAGGGATTAAATGCCAGTTGGATAGTCAGGCAAGCAGCTTCTGCCAAGCCCTATTAACTAGCCCCGAAGGTAATTATTCCTATGGGATGTTGATCCAAAAGAATGATTTTCCAGAAACCATGAGCAAACTCACCTAGCAGTTTTTTTAGCTTCTTCCCACACAGTGTATTTTCAGCCCAAAACTACAGTTTAGTGACTATTTTTCCTGACCCATGTTTCTTTCTGCTGAGATCAAGTAATTCCAGATACCATGTCCAATAAGTGCAGTAGAAGCATAGTTTGGGGCCTTTGGTACCCTGTTTCATCCTTCTATCAGCATGCCTGCATTTCTCCTCAGTGTTCTCTCTTCTTCCTTCCCCTCCCCTTCTCTCCTCCCCATCAAAATCCATTTGCATGTTCTTTGCCTTCTTGAGATGAGGTCTCTCTAAGTTGCCCACACTGACCTTCAACTCTCAGCTCAAGCCAACCTCTTGATTCAACCTTCCTCATAGCTGGAGCCATAGCATTTGCCTCATCTAGTCCTTTCATATTGACAGCTCAAAGCCCAGTACCCCAAGAGGGAGTCACACTCATTTGGTTTGCACAGCATTTGGCCACTGTCACACAAAAGGAAATCACAAGGGACAGTATCGATGTCTTCACGCGCTGTTCCTCTACTTATTGCCAACGGTTATTTAACAAATATAAGGTGACCAGACTCATTATAACTGTCTCCTCAGAGAGTTAAGCAAGTCCAGGGAAGTTTGCTTGTCCTGAAGCATGCAGCAATTCTGTAAGCTGAATTTCAATGCAATCATTATTTCTGTCAAAATCCATGAAACCTTGTCTGGATTGTTCCCCAGAATAACTGGGCCAACCTAGTCCTTCGAAGCTTAAATAACTTCATCATGCCAGACATAAGGCAAGAACTAGAAGGGGGAAGGGTGCATCTCAGGGTAGAGCTCTTGTCTGGTGTGTGAGAGGCCCTACCTTTGAACTCCAGCAACGCCAATCAACAAAACAAGCAGAACGATAAGAAGAACAAACACCCCAACCTCCAACAAATAAACAAACAAACACCCAAACTGTGGAAGGCCAGAATACAGGACTTGCTGAAGAAAGGAGTGGGTTTTTTTGCATGCATATGTGTGTGCGCTCATATAATGTATGGATACATGTATGTGTGCAATGCATGTGCAGGTGTGTGTGTGCATCTGTGTGTGTATGTCTGTATGTGTGCATCTGTCTGTCTGTGTGTATGTCTGTGTGTATCTGTGTGTGTATGTCTGTGTGTGTGCATCTGTCTGTCTGTGTGTATCTATATGTGTGTTTGTGTCTGTCTGTCTGCCTATCTGTCTGTCTGTCTGTCTGTCTCTCTGTGTGTAGGTAAGAGGTTGATGTTGCATGGCTTTCTCAATCACTTCTCTTCTCACCTTATATATTGAGGCAGGGTCTCACCAGTTTGCTCCCAAATCCATGGTCTCAGACTTCTGAGTGCTGGCATTACAAGAGGGCCACCACACTCACCCAGAATACATAGGTTGTGGTGGTTTGAATGAGAGTGTCCAACCCAGGGTCATAGGTTTCAGTGCCTGGTCTCCAGTTAGTGAAACTATTTGAGAGGGATTGGGAGGTGTGGACTTTTTGGAGGAGGAATGCCACTGGGCATGGGATTTTAGGTTTCAAAAGCCTATCAAGGCCTAGTGCCTACACCCGCCCCCTACCACCTGTGGATCAGGATGTAAAGCTCTCAGCTACTGACCCAGTACCTGCCTGTCTGCTTCTTGCCATGATGATCATGGACTAAGCCTTGAAAACTGTAAGGAAGCTCCCACTTAAATGTCTTTTTTTGTAAGAGTTGCCTTGGTCATGGTGTCTCATAACAGCAACAGAACATATGGGTTCTGGGCTCTAACTCCAGCCCTTATGCTCAGTCAACCAGGGCTGTACACTGAGTCATACCCCAGCTCCTGGAATGGAATTCATAATAAAACTCCCATTTTCACCTTATCGAAATTGGTGAAAGTGGTTGAAGAATTTGATGCACTTGAAACGAGGCCATTTTAACGTTACTCGGGTAAGTTTAAGGAGCCCAGCATCCTTTGCCCGGACAGGATGAGAAGATGAACAGAGACTCTAAGAGTTCCCAGAACCCTGACTTGGAACCCCTGTCACTCAAGTCCAATAGCTGGATGTGTGGATTGCCACAGGATGAGCGTGGAGCATCTCCCCAAAGTATAAGTATTAATTTTGTCTGATGACAAATGATTAAATAATCTATTGTGGAGTATTATATGGTGTGTGTGTGTGTGTGTGTGTGTGTGTGTGTGTGTGTGTGTGTGTGTGTGTGTGTGTGACACTGTACAGAGTCACATGGGTTTCAGAGGATATCTCTTTTGGGTGGGTTGCATCAAACACTTGGGAGCCCGGCTCAGGCTGAGAGTAGAGTGTAGGTGAACCTGCTTTCCAGATGCTGGGTTCTCCAGATGTCAGGAAGGGACCCTGTGTCGTTTCCTTCCTCCCGGGCTTTCCCTCCAATACAGAAGAGAAGAAGGATACAGGAAAGCAGGTCCACTCACCATTCCCTCGTCCGAGGAGGATCAGGGAGCTCCACAGGCCCATGGAGGTGAGTGTCAGGAGGCCCTCTTTTAAGATTAATCAATGAGTTTGATTTTATTTCTATTATTTGAATGTGTGTGTGTGTTTGTGGACCTGTGCAGTGGTCATAGAAGTCAGAGGAGGATGTCAGGGCCTCTGGAGCTGGAGTTACGGTGGTTGTGAGCTGTGTGAGCGACGTGGGTGCTGGGAACGGAACTCGGGTCTTCAGCAAGGGCAGTGCGAGCTCTTACCCAGAGCCGCTCTCTTAGCCCACTCAGGAGAGTTCTCGACATGTATGTGCAGTGCACGTGGGGAACCTTTTTTACGTAAAGAGGATCATATTTGTCTGTGTGCTTTCATGATGCATAGGATAATTTTAAAATGTTCTGATTAATTTGGTTTGATACAAATAGACTGAGATTTTTCAGATACAGCAAACAAGATTACACATTATGGTGAATACATAAGGTCCTTTACCTTTATTATGATCTGTTCTCTGTCTCTCTGTCTGTCTCTCTGTCTGTCACTGTCTGTCTGTCTCTGTCTGTCTGTGTCTGTCTGTGTCTCTGTCTGTGTCTCTGTCTCTGTCTGTCTCTGTGTCTCTGTCTCTGTGTCTCTGTCTCTCTCTGTCTCTGTCTCTGTCTCTCTCTGTCTCTCTCTGTCTCTCTGTCTCTGTCTCTGTCTCTGTCTCTGTCTCTGTCTCTGTCTCTCTCTCTCTCTCTCTCTCTCTCTCTCTTTCTCTCTCTCTCTCTACTTCTCATTCTCCAGGACCTGTATTGTATCTGCTCAGTCAATGATGGCTTCCAAGGCCTTAAGTTTATACTCCATATCCTATGGGTCAGAGGGAAACTGTGCCGATGAAGATGACTCTGGGATCATCTGGCTCTGAGCCTGGACAGATTAGAGCATCAGATCCACCCCTTAGTAGCCACACCATTGCCGACATCTCCTGTGAGCCTACGGTGGTGAGAGGAGAGCCCTGCTGACCAGCTCAGCACGAGGAGAGCAGTGCCCATCTGCTGATGTTGATGGGGCTGGATATGACATGAGCCTGCTGGGGTGGATGCTGGCCAAGAGTGGCCAACAGCAGGTGGCCCCGCACATGGTGGGTGAGTCCAAGTGAGTGATGTGGGGTGGACAGGCAAGCAGAAGATGCCCTGCATGGATGCTCTGGGTACAGCTGCTGCCCCATGGCTGGGGCAGCTGGGAAACCCCGTCTGGACACACCTGCCCAGCCTAAGGGCACAGGCTGCTGTGAGTGGAAACCTTTGTTCTGAGACTGACTTTACAATGTAACTCCATAAACAGTGGCAGGACTTCAGATGGGGGCGGAGCCCCACAGCCTTTCCTTTGTGTGTCCTGTTTGGGGTATGGGGCAGGCTGTCCTCCATGCTCCTTCCAGGCTTTCAATGCCTGCTTCCTTTCTCTCTCCCCACTTCCGCACATGCATACATGTGCTATATCCGTGTGTTATATGTGAAGGCAGGTACACACGTGCCACATCACACATGTGGTCAGAGGACAGCCTCGGGTTGGTAGTGACAGGGTCTCTTTGTTGCGGGCTGTCTTCCCAAGGCTAGTTGGTCTGTGAGTTTCTGGGATTTCTCCTGTGTCCATCCAGGAGTGCAGGAATTGCAAGCATGTTTTACTGTATACAGCTTTACCTGGGCTATGGAGATCTGCAACCAGGCCTTCATCGTGTGCAGCAAACACTTTATCCACCAAACCATCTCCTTGACCTAGACACTGGCTTAGCCTGAACATGGCCTCTGAAGTATGAGGCCCCTCCGGCTTAACTGTTCTGTAAAATAATGACTCTAAGGATGAGAGCAGAGCTCTACAGTGAGTGCCTAACAGAATTCTTGGGACAGGGTAAGGGCCCATTAGGTGCTCATTGTCACCAAATGGCCTTTCTGCTCCAGTGGAGAATGGATTTATTTCCAGCTGGCCTGTGTTGTGTGTAAGCACACACACACACACACACACACACACACACACACACACACACCCTTCAAAGGCTCCCAGATCTGAGCACAGCTTTGTATTAACCCTTGATGCCTTGGCACATGCTCCGTTTGCTCTGCAAAGTCTTTCTTCCTCCAGGTCATCCATGCATTTAACATTCCGTTCTCCCCTCCCTGTCTGTTCTCTGTGTAGGTCTTGGTTTTCCACTTGCCTTTGTATGTATGTATGTATGTATGTATGTATGTATGTATGTATGTATGTATGTGTTTGTAATGAAATCTTGCTATGTTATCCAGACTGGCCTCAAACTTCTAGACCGAGCAGTTCTTCTTCCCCAATTTCCTGGCTCCTTGGGATTTTGACAGGGAGGGGTCTGGGTTTCTAACTGGCTCTCGCTAGCCTAAAGCATGCATACCCCACATAACCAGTGAGTTCTCTCTGTAGATCCCTGTTGGAATCCAGCACTGTGCCCCAGCCATGGCCCAGCACGACCTTACGGGCATCTGTACATTAGCCTATTGCCTCGGGGTTTACATTCAGATGGAAATGTTCTTATTTACTGTATTTATCCTTAGCTTTTAGTTTATTTATTTGTTGAGACAGGGTTTCCATTTATATAGCAGCCTGGACTTGAGTTCACTCTGTAACCCAGGCTGTTTTCAACTCCTTCCTGCTTCAGCCTTCCAAGTGTTGGAATCACAGGCGTCTGACACTAAGGCTGGGTCCAAATGACCTTAAATTCCAACTCAGCCTCCAACCACCTAAGAGGGGAGTACTGGTGTGTCTCAGCCTGCTTGGCTCTCTGTTTCTGAGCCAAGCATGGATGGATCACGGCAGGAGAGAGTCTTCACGAGAAAAGATGGCAGCATTTGAAAAACACTTGCAAAGCATGTGGTAGGCTTTTCATCAGAATTAGGGGTTTTATTACTTTCACTGACAGTTTTCTTAAGGATCGACGCTACAATAAAAATAAGACACCGCTAGTTAAGAGTTTTGGGTCTTCCATAATGAGAGCTTCCTCCCGTTACCCTGCGTAAGAGCCAGGCCACATCTCAAGTTCATTCTTATCATTGAGGTGGGGAGAGAGAGGGAGGAAAGGCACTTAACTCTGTCAATACAGGGGGGGACAAGTCCCTGTGACTCATGGGGACTTACCGTTGCCGCTCAAAGCTCCCATTGTTGCTGAGGGCAAGTTCTGCTTTCCAAGGACATTGGTTGGATACTGTTTGGGGCTCTGGGGGGAAGGATATTAGATTCACACAGGGTTTAGAAATAGAATCACTGTTGCGCAAAGGAGGAAACCCTGAGCAGTTTCACTGTCTTTAGATAACATTGATTTCTTGTTCCCTTTTAAATTATGTGCTATTAAAAAAAAACCCCTCACTTGGTAGCTTTTCTCTCTGTATCTGTATCCTTTCACCCCATAAACACAGCCTCTATATGGTTGTTCGATCTTGTAACTCCCTGTAAAATCCCCTTAAGATGCTGTCCTGAGGTAGTCTTCATTTCTTTCCCAGTCTGAAGCCTACAGCCTTGTGCGTGTTGGACAAGTACTCAGACCGGTGAATCACACCGCAGGCCCCCACTCCCGGGGCTTTAAGCTAGCCCATAGGCCTTCTACCCTTTCTGGTTACTCTGTCCCAGTCAGCCTGACTTCCTGGAAGTGTCATGAGCCTGCTGGAGCAGACACGGACCAAGAGAGCCCAACAGCTGGTGGCTCCCCATGTGTCCTTCTGGTGTCGATTCATACTGCGCGTGGATCCTTAGATAGCCAACCTGTGCTTGATGCCCTCCCCCTCTCCAGCTTGCCAGCCAGCAAAAGTTCTGGGTTCTGGTTTGAAGGTTACTGGGAAGTGATAGGAAAACTGGGCCTGGGGGCTGCGGATAGCTCAGTGGTGGGTGCTTGGTTAGCTTGATTGAGGCTGAGCTCTCCTAGCCCTGGAGAAAGGTATGAAGGAAGGAGAGGAAGGGGAGAGCCAAGGGAAGAAAGAAAACTAAAACAGAGTAGTGTTGGGCAGACATAAAACAGCCTCAGGCTGGTGGTGTGGTCTTAAATACCTCCTTGTGTTCTAAGGCGGCTTAGAGGCTTGCCATAAAGTTCACCGCTCTGCGGGTTTCTTGTTCTAGTCCTTCAAGGCCCCTAGTTCCCTGTCAGGTTGTCCCACCATTGAATTGGACAGGGTGGCTTCTCTGCTAGGCCGTGCTGCTGGGTCAAAGCGTGCCTCTCTATTATTAACCTGTTTAACAGCTGAGAACAGTGAAGTACCCAGAAGCTACGTGACCCACCCAGGATCATGTGGCAGTGGACTGGCTGAGACTCACCCTTCCGAGGATGGCGCTGCCCTTGGCTCAGGCAGCGCTGTCCACAGACATGAAGCAGTTCGTGTTACATACAGGGCAAGGTCTCTCCTCTCCCCCTCCCCGCTGGCTTCAGCGGCAGCACAGCAGTAGAGAGAAGTGATGTGGAATCCTGGTAGCTTTGTTCCGAGGGTCTCTTGTGGCAGAGCCCGGGGACTGTGGGTGACATTTCCATTAAGTGTGATACTCTCCTCTGGTTGGATTAGGAAATCCTGGGTAGGTAACTGAATAGTTCGCAGCGGCCCTCCACTGACAACGCTATGTTCCAAAGGGCACAGCAGCTGTTCAGCCTGAGGGATGGGGACAGAGGCAGGAGAGGGCAGGCAGGGAGCTCACCCTAGGGATTGCCTACAAGGAACTTCTCCAGGGATACTTCCCATGAGGACTTCTATCCGCTCCCAGAACTCAGTTGACCACCTCCCATCCTCCTCCAGCTCTTGCTCCTGGGTGAGGAAATCAAGCCCAGAGCTACTAAGTGGGAAGCAGAGTTGATGGACTGGAGAAGGCTCCAGCACTTCAGTGTGCTGGTGCTGCCCTTGAGTTTTCCTGTTCCCAAGCTGCTGGTCAGCATAGAGCCAGGAAAAGTGAATGTTTGTGACGAGTCTCTTTAGAATGAGAAATCTCCTCCCCTCCCCTCTCCTCCCTTCCCTTCCCTTCCCTCCCCTGTCCTCCCTTCCCCTCCCCTTCCTCCCCTCCCCTCTGCTCCCCTCTCCTCCCTTCCCCTCCCCTCCTCTCTCTTCTCCTCCCCCTCCCCTCTCCTCCCTTCCCTTCCCTTCCCTCCCCTGTCCTCTCTTCCCCTTCCCCTTCCTCCCCTCCCCTCTGCCCCCTCTCCTCCTTCCCCTCTGCTCCCTCCCCTCTCCTCCTTCCCCTCCCTCCTCTCTTCTCCTCCCCTCCCCTCTCCTCCTTCCCTCCCTCTCCTCCTTCCCCTCCCCTTCCTCCCTCTCCTCCTTCCCCTCCCTTCCCCTCTCCCATTCCCCTTCCCCTCCTCTCCCTTCTCTTTTTGAGATAGAATCTCACACTCGTAACCCAGGCTTCCAGGCTGGCCTCACTCCCAGTAATTGTCCTGCCTCAGCCTCCCCACTGCTGGGATTGCGAACCCAGTACCATTCTGAGTCAAGAAGTCTTTCTCTGAAGGGGTCCTTCTAAAACGAGCACAGATGCGTCCAGTGCTGGTTGTCTTCCTTTCTTATCCAGGGAGTCGCTCAAGGAGCCATGGAGAGGTTGGACTCTTCCTCTAAAACCCTTGCTGAGTTTCCCTCCAGACTGACAGTGGCTCAGGGGCACCATTTTGGCTGCAATCCTGTGGAGTTTCATTTTCACATTTTTATTGAAAAATCGAGATCTGGAGAATTAAAGCCTTTCCATATTGATTTTCCAGGAGCAAGTGAAAATTGCATTTTGCGTAGGACTAAGGAAGTGGCACCTTGAGTGGTGACAGGGCTGACGTTGGAGGTGACGTGAGACCAGCTCTGGTGGATGTAGCCTCTACAGTGTTTTGGTGAGACAAAGGCAGGGACTACGTGTGATCCATGTGACTGATTTCTTGCGTTATTTTGTTTTCAGTGGATAGGAAAGAGAAGTGGGAGCTTTGGGGAACAGAAAATTCAAGTTTCTCCTCTTAGCATGTTGGTACTAAGTCTCCAGACACACGCACCTCTGTTCTGGCCAAGCTGGTTGCTTTAGGACAACGTAGAGAACCCTCTGGAATTCCAGCGAAAGCATTCACTGTGAGGCCCACCTCTGTGGTCTGGGTTCAGATCCTGCTGTTACCGTACTTTGACAAATTGCTAATTCTTTGAACCTCGACTTCTCATCTGTAAATTGAGGATATTGAATGAGGTAGCAAGACTTGGGTGACTGGGTTAAGAAATAAATATTTGCCGACCTAATGAATAAATAAGACAGTTGACATAAATCATTTGAGTTGTTAATTGTCCATTATGCACAATGATAGTTTTTGATGAGGTGGAAATACCATTTATTTTTTCTTAAATGTTTAAATTATATTAAATATAATGTAACAACACACACACCCACACACACCCCATGGTACATGTGTAGAGACAAGAAGACAACAGACAGGAATCAGATCTCTCCTCCACTACGTGGGTCTGGGGATCAAATTCAGGTTGTCAGGTGGCAGGCGCCTTTCCCGGCTAATCCTTGCTAGCCCCAAGACTGAAGCGTATCTTGAAGCAGTGTGAAGTATCACGGGGTCTGTGACACAGGGGAGAACTTGTCTAAGGTGTGCCCAGTTATGCTGGGTTTTGTCTTCTCCTCATCGTGCTTCGTGCCTCCTGGTTGTTTGTGAGGGGAAAAACTAGGATTCCCTGCAAAGCTGCTTTCTGGGAGAGACATTTTGGGAATTCACGTGCAATTGGTTCTCTGCTGGCTGTATCTTTTTCTTCCTCTTTTTCTGCCTACCCCTTAAAACACCTGTACAATGTCCCATCTTTCCCCCTTTCCACAAGCAGGCTGATCATGAACATCAACCAAAGACCTCAAACTTTTTCTGGTAAAAAAAAAAAAAAAATGTTTCTGTGGAGTAGATAAAGAGCTGGGCGGAGAGGAGACGCTAAGCCAACGAACGACTGGACACCCCAAGGTGTCCCCCGGACACCCACCCGGGCTTTTAGGATAACCCGCAAATGTTTCAGCCAGATGTGCCGCTCTTGGAGCCAGAAGTTAAAACAACTGCTTTGGAGATGAGACGCACTCCACTCGAGCACGCTAACCAGTTTCATTGTTTCCTTACAGCGCGTGTTGCTAGGAGAGGCGTCAACTTGGTGCCTTACTGCTGGGGAGGGACGAGCTCAGCCGGAAATACCGAGTGCCAGAGAAGAGGAGAAGAAAATGCTGGGGGTGGGAGGAAAGGGTGGGGAGGGAAACGGAGCGATGGGTGCCCGGGCTTTGAAATTCCTTCTCTTCAACGGATCTTCTTCCAACCTGCCTGAGTACAGCAACTGGACCTGGCATGTGACAGGCGCTGCAGATGGATCACGTTTCCCACACGCAGCTGTAATATCTGGCACACAGGTGTTCGACTGTTTGCCAGCTGCTCCGCAGCGGCCCGCTTCTCAGCTTGTGGGGGGGGAGGGCTGCTGGGGGAAGCCCCACACTTGTTGCTGCCAAGACGGAGAAGAGGGTGGCTGGAAAGTCCGCCTGCCCCCGAGTGCTCAGTGTTTGAAGTAGTACGTGGGTCTTCACCTGGGTCTGGAACTCGTCTCTGGGGTTCTGGAGCCTCTGCCCACAGACTTATTTGGGATAAGCTACAGATAGGTGGGTGACGATGGGGTGGGATGGGATACCTTCAAGGGTAGCAGGCAGGCCAGAACCCCAGGAAACCTGGCGGGGAGGCAGTGGGTCCAGGGATATGAGGCGACTGGATTCTTAGGTTGGGTCTCATCTCCCCGTTTGAACAATTGGAGATTCTCTGTCAGGTTTCTTACTGGGTCTAGGCCTCCGTTTTCTCAGCTGAATGTTGGATGTGTATAGCCTGATCTTGCACCTCCGCATACAGACTCTGTGAGGCAGCATATAAAATGTTTAGGGAAGCCCTGCCCTTTACTCCGGATCTTCACAGCTGGAGAAAGTAGGACAGGGTCAGGCTCCTGGGACAGGGCCCCTGGGCCTATTGTTCAAGCTCTCGGCTGAACAATTCTGAACTTCAGGCTCAGATATCACGAGCCTCCCAACCTGGACGACTGGTTCCTGGGCTCCACGCCTACTGCCCTCGTGGAAGTAGAAGGCAACGTTACAGAAGACAGAAAAAGGAGGGACCTAGAGGGACAACTTGTCCCAGAACAAGCCAGATTTGACCACTTGTCCTCAAGGAGCCAACTGAAAGCCAAATTAAGGGTGAAAAGCAGAGAAAGGAGATTTATGCAATGTGGCCGGGCTGGGAAGGGCGACCCAGAGGTCCAGCAACCCTCTGCAAAGTCCACCTCAGGGTCCTGGCAGGAGGGTAAAGTTTAAATAGAAGGCAAGAGACACGGATAACTAAGCAGTTCACCAAGGCGTGGTTCTGCCCCACCCTCTCCCGTCATCTCAGCTCTTAAGTCTTCCAAGGTCCACGGAACAGTAGTACCTTTTTCTCCCGGAGACCAGTTCCTCCCCTGGCTTCCCCTGGACTTCAGCCTTTTACTTTCCTAGGAGGAGATTCCTGGGGGTGGGGTAGGGGATATTCTGCTTTCTTGGGGTTCATTGCTGCATAACTTGAGAGCCAAAGGGCGGGGCACAAGTAGGCCTGCTTCATTGCCTCCCTAGCTGGTTGCTCTCACCCTTTGACTGGAGTTTCTCTTCTTTGCACTCACAGGTTTGAGGTCCTTTGTGGCTGTAACCAGACGCTGGTGCTCAGAGGTCTTCCTGCCCCTGTGGACACTCTGGAAGCCCTGAGTCACATGGCTATCTTCCTGTCCAGGGGTAGAGCTGGGAGTGGCAGGCAGGGAGGCACCCTTCCACTTAGTTGCCCTCCCTCCTTTGCTCTGTCAGCAGATAACTTATCCAGGCTCCCTGAGTGCCCACAACAGCGTTCAGGTCCAAACAACGGACATATGTTTACATGTCCCCTGTCTCTGGTGGGAGACGCAGAAGAGGTGCTGAAGGAGGCCCTCATGGGACCTCCTGGAGGAAGGGTCCACACCAGGCTTGTGGTTTTGTGGACTTGTTGGTTGCTTCTCTGGGTTTGCGTAGGACCCATCGCTAACTGTGTTGAACGAATTTCTCTTCTAGTCACTTCTCTGTCGCTGTGATAAAACACTGACCAGAAGCAGCCTGAGGAGAAAAGGGTTCATTTAACGTACACTTCCAGGTCGAAATCCATCACTGAGGGAAGGCAGAGTAGGAGTCGAAGGTGAGAAATGAGAGGTCAGAGCCTTGGCGGATGCTTCCAGCTGTCGTGCTTTCTGTCCCCCTCACAGGCTCATGTGTAGCTGGCATTTCTGTCCTGCCAGGGCCAACTGCTGCAAATGCTTATGCCCGCGGTGGGCTGGGCTCTTCTATATCAGTTAAGACAGTCCCTCAGAGGCACCACAGACAAACCTGGTAAAGGCAATTACTCAACCGGGGTGTGCGTGTGTGCGTGTGTGTGTGCGTGTGTGTGTGCGTGCGTGTGTGCGTGCGTGTGTGCGTGCGTGTGTGTGTGCGTGTGTGTGTGTGTGTGTGTGTGTATGTGTGTGTGTGTGTGTACATTTGGTGTGTATGTGTGCGTGTGGTGTGTGTGTGTGTGTGTGGTTTGTGTATGTATGTGTGTGTGTGGTGTGTGTGTGATGTGTGGTGTGTGTGTGTGTGAGGTATGTGGTATGTGTGTGTGTGTATGTGTGGTGTGTGTGTGGGGTGTGTGTGTGTGGGGTGTGTGTGTGTTTGTGTGTGTGGGTGTGTGTGTGTGGTGTGTGTGTATGTTTGTGTGTGTGTGTGTGTGTGTGTGTGTGTGTGTGTGTGTGTGTGTGTGTGTGTGTGTGTGTGGGGTGTGTGTGTGTGTGTGTGTGTGGTGTGTGTGGGGTGTGTGTGGGGTGTGTGTGTGTGTGTGTGTGTGTGTGTGTGTGTGTGTGGTGTGTGTGTGTGTGTGTGTGTGTGTGTGTGTGTGGTATGTGTGTGTGTATGTGTGTGTGGGTGTGTGTGTGGGGTGTGTGTGTGTGTGTGTGGTGTGTGTGTGTAAGTATGTGTGTGTGTGACTCTAGGTTGTATGAAGTTTATGGTAGGGCAGCATCCCCTGCCCCACAACCTCTCTTGTGCTTCCTTAATGAAACCATCATAGTCTCATCTATTTCAGAGAGATTCTTTCCTCTCTAGTTAGGCTGGGCAAGTGAGGCGCTCTGTGGTCCGCCCCTGACTGGACCTCGTCTATACTTGCCTGGCCTAGGCTCAGCTAGATGTTTTTCTTGGAGGCCTCCTTCCCAGTCAAAACCCTCCCAACTGTCCCCCTGCCATTTTTGCCAACATTCGACTTTCTCTTCTGGACCTCAAAGGAGAACAGAGGCAGGTTCAGTACCTGTCAGGTACTGTGCTAAATCCCTTATCCTCACTGGGCCATCGGAGTGGGCACTGTCACTGCTCCTAGTTCACAGATAGGACAACTGAGGAACAGAGTGTCATCACAACTCTCTCAGTGTCACACAGTTGTAAGTGGCAGGTACGATATCCCCGTAACATTCCTGAGTCTTTGCCTGTCACTGAGCAACGTTGGGAACGAGTTGACAGAATGAACTGGAGGGCCGGCCCTGCCCTTGCTTCCTAGGTGACTGCATGTTCTTGGGGGAATAATACCATCCTTTATTCATCCATTCAGTGAGGAGACACCGGGAGCCTTCTGAGTACCAGTGTCTGTTCTGCAAAGGAGAGAAACTCAGCTGGTCATGAACCACCCCACCACACCACCTCTCAGACTGCAGAGAGGCGAATGAGTGCTAAGTGGATGTGCAGCACACAACTTGATTGGCTGCTTAATTATACTAATATTAGGCGCTATGAAGGAAAATGTATTGTGTTGGAAGGGAAACTAGTTTGGGGCAATTAAGGAGGGATTTCCTGAGGAAAAGACTGTTTTGTTACCTTTGCTCCAGTGAGGACAGTGTCCTGGCACTCTGTGGGGACCGGGGAGCACCCAGACGGGTGGATTTCGATGGATCAAGGAATTCAAGTTCTCATGCTCAGCTTGGAAAAGAGGAACCAGTATGGGGAGCTCTAGGGAGGAACCCCAGTCGGAACAGAATTTATGCTAGCAAACACTGCTGTCTGTGGGCCTGTATTTTTCCTGATGCTTGAGGGACAGTTTCAGTGATCCTCACAGGCCATTCCACAAGGGATGGAAAATCACTTGTTGAAAACGTGATTGGGGTGCATGATAGCCATCCAGACCCAGGCAGCCGGTCGTCATCCCCGCCTCTTGACCTTCCTTTGATCCTGCTATGAGACATTCTCCTTGCTTCCTGTTACATGTTTGCCTCTCTCCTAAGTAACAGACAGAACAGCTCCTGCAAGCTCTGGACCTTGCCCAGGGAGGTCTCCCTGTGGGCATTGGCTCACTTATGGCTCGGGCAGGTATGGTGGAGTCCACCAGAGACAGAGCTCCAAGAAGGGAGAGACAGAGCAGGCCTGCAAAGGTTGGTTTCTGGTGGGGTGGAGTAAGGTCACCTCACACGGCCCCTCCTCGTCATCCTGACACAGCTGCCCAGATCTCTTCAGTGCACATTCTAGAACTTCCCTCAGGATTGTTCTGGACAAGCCGGACACCATATGCCTGTGTTTTATCTTTGAGATTTATGTCAGGCAGAGACTCTAACGAGCTGTTGGTTTCCTGCTTGGGAGGTGTTTGGGGCACCCTGAGCTGTGTGAAGGAAACAAAGAGATGTTGTCCCCACAACCAGAGGGAGAAGCATTCCTGCACGTGTGTCCTCACTCAGATGGACACGAAGCTGAGACTCGCACATGTCAGTAGCTAATTGCTGCTCCAGACTACTCCGCCACTCCCGTGGGAATTCGACAAAACAAAACTCACAAAGGATTCTGCACTCCTGGTTTTTGACGTTCGGACTCCCTGGCAGCCCACCCTCTGGATGGCCCATGGGAAAGAACGCAGAAGATCAGGTTGGGAGAGGGACTAGAAGATGGACCAGTGTTAGTCGCCTTCATCACCAGCCTGATGTGTCTCCCAGGAGACATGTCTCTGGGTGTGTCCGTGAGAGTCTATGTAGACTGGGAGCCTGGGACTCTTGTGGGAAGGAGTGAGTTTAACCAAGGAGGGAAGATCCATTCTGAAAGCGAGTGGCACTGCTTCCTGGGCTACCTGGTCACCTGGCCAAGGACTAGCACTGCTTCGGACTGCAGTTTCTTTGGAGAACTGATCCTTTCTGTGTGAGGGAGACTTGGTGACTCTGCAGATGAGGATGCTGTGGTGGCCCCTCATAAATCGCAAGACATGGGAAGGAGAAGGCCTTGGTCCTGCCAAGGCTGGACCCACCAGTGTAGGGAATGTCAGGGGGGCTGAGGGGGGGTTGGGGAGGGGAGCACCAGTATAGAAGATGGGGAGGGGGATGGGATAGGGGGCTTATGTCCAAGAAACCAGGAAAGGAAATAACATTTGAAATGTAAATAAAAAATATCCAATAAAAAAAACCCTCAAGACACGAAGCAAGAATTCAAAGGACTTCTTAATACTTTCCCCGCTAACCTTTTTATGCCTGAGACATGTTTACATGACCCTGAGTATATGGGTTTATAAAATACACATACAAAGTATTTACTGAAAAATCATATAGAATGTAGTTTTTAAATAACATTAAAAAAACTAAAAGCAAGTTTTCATACTAACGAAGTGAATGTGTGTGTTTATTTTCATGTAAAGGATTAAACCATGGTGGAATATTTGAAGCTACAGGGTATAGGGCACGTTCAACGTCTTCCAGAGTTGACTGATTTTCTTGTATCACTGTTGTTTCACAAAATATCAGCACCATGTTTAGAACCATTTCAGAAATTTCGAGAAAGTCTTCCCTAATCCCAAACCAAAATTTATTTTATGAAGCTCAAGTCAGAAACTCAGCGATTTTTAAAATAAAACACTCTAACCTGTAGTAAGCTAGAAGCACTCGAATGTGATGCCTGCCGAGGACTGGTGTTGGGAAAATATTAAAGTCTTTGTTTTCTGTGATGAAGTCATCATGGTCCCTATAAGGGATGAGCAGAGAAGTCACTGCAACTCATAACCTTAAATCTGAGCCGAGATGCTCCGTACAGTATCTGTAGGTGCTACACCTGTGTGTAAAGTATGTGTTGTGTGTTCAAAACCAAGCCCCAGTGAAGCTGTAGCATTCACACAACACATGTGAGTGCTGCACGGATTCATTATGCTTGACTTTTGGATTCAGGTTTGATTGTCCCGTGTCCAGAAACCTTTGACCGCTGTCACTTTGGACAAACCCCACATTTGCTTACATACTACATAGTAGGGTCATAACACACAGTCTAAAACTCGGGTTCCGGGCTACATACTACATAGTAGGGTCATAACACACAGTCTAAAACTTGGGTTCCGGGCTAGGGAGATGGCGCAATCAAGAAGCCTGAGAACCTGCACCTCCCACCCTCCAGAACATACATAAAAGCTGGATGCAGTGGTGTGAATGTATGATTACAGCTCTGGGGAGACACAAGCTGAGGGGGTCTTCAAGGCTTGCTGGCGGCCAGTTTATCCTAATTGGTGAGAGACGTCGTCTCAAAAAAATGATGAAAGCATTTAGCATCAACCTATGGTCTCTATGTGCACATAAAACCACAGGGAGTGCACATGTACACACACACACACACACACACACACACACACAAGCCTGGGTCTAACACGTGTGTCCTGTATACTATCGAATCACACCAGGTTTTAAATGGCTGTCTCACATGTGGTACCTCAGCTTTGAAGATCTAGAGGTTTCCTTGCTTTTAGGGTTGGGGCTCCTGCACATTTGCCCTCTGTAACTGGGCGATGCTGTGGTCTGGCAGCTAGGAAGAGCTCTATAGATCTGCTTGTTGAGGTCTCCTTCTTTGAAAGGATTGTGTGTGTTCATGCATGAGTGTCCGCAATCCCATTCCAACACGCTCACGCCTGTGGCAGCTGAAGATCTCCATTAGCAAACGGTATCATACCTCTGAGCTGACTCACACAGCTCCCACCCTCTGGCACTTCCCAACTTCTGGAGAGATCTCTACAAGTGTCTGATTTTTCTTTCCTCATCACTAAATCCCCTTCAATATCAAGATTTAGAATTGGAAATCTGGCTTATCCATTGCGTGTGAAGAATGGAGTGAACCACTCTTACGGGCTCCGTGTCAAGAAGAGGTGTTGAATGCATCCGGGAACTGAAATAGGCTCATCCTGGAAGAGGCCGTGCACCTCAGGTCCTGTGCTATTGAGTTGGGATCATTAGAGATGTCCCCCACCCCGTTCCTTGAGAAAGTTCAGAGCAGCCTCTGTTGAAATGCAGGTAGAATGAGTCATAAGAGACCCCCAGGGGCAGACAGATCAGCACTGTTACTAACAGCTCTCTAAAAGTTGTCACAGAGGTCGGTAGTGTGAATACTGAGCCCAAGTCTGTCATTTTTTAATTTTTGATTTATTATATACAGTCGCTTTAGGATCACAGCAAAATCAAGTGGGAGGTATAGAGAGTTTCTATACGGCCCCTGCCACACACGTGTGACATTTCCCACTACAGGGCACACCTCTTACAGTTGAGTCTGCATCAGTCCATCTTTCTACCTGGAGTCCATCCCTAAGACCATTTTGACCTGTATTCCAGGCCCACTCTTCAGAGCTAAGAGGAAGCAGTCCTCTTCAACTCCCAAGTATTGGAAACAGATATTACAAAAGGAAGCGGGTTTATAGAAGTGAACTAATGTGGAGTTAGGCTAATGTTGAGCTCTGTTAGGAGACAGAGGCTCATGACCGTTGGCCTTGAAGTGGGAGGACATTAGAAGAGGTGGTGTCACATCACAGATGGCATTGTGGGGTCTTGGAGGGAGAGAGGACTTCCATTTTGTGAGATAAAGAGAGCTCTTGACTCACAGGTTTAAGGGTTGGGGGGAAGCCTGTCCCTCACCATGTGACCTGCCTATACCAGTGGGCGCTGATGAAAAAAAGAAAAGTTACCTTTCAAGGTTGTCTCCAGCATCCTTTTAACTGCTGGGGAGGGGGCAACGGAAGAGCTGCAGCTTTCTCAACTCTGTCTCAGAGAGGTGTGTGTGTGTGTGTGTGTGTGTGTGTGTGTGTGTGTGTGTGTGTGTGTGTGTGTGTGTGTGGTGTAAGAGAGAGAGAGAGAGAGAGAGAGAGAGAGAGAGAGAGAGAGAGAGAGAGAGAGAGAGAGATAGGACATGATTTCTAACAGAGGACGGTAGCCAGTAGATCTATAACCTAACAGAGACCATGATCGTATTTTCTTCATTCACAAAGCTCCTTTCCAGGAAGGTCATAGCTTCTAAAACATGTAGGAAAAGGCCCTTTCTGAGAACCAATTCCTACAAGCTGTTCTCTGACCTCCATATCACAGGTACTGTGGTGTGTGGGCTCCATTCCACACACACAAACAAATGTAACAAAAATAAATAAGAAAGAGAGGGCTCCTCACAGTTTCCATCATGATCCAGAATGCTGACTGCTGCCAAGAGAATGGCCTGGCCCCCAGCCTCAGCATCTCTCTGTGCCTTCAGTCCCACGGGGCAGACTTCCTGGAGTTATTTGTTTTCTCCTGACACAAATAATGGAGAAGTCAGTAGGCAACTTTCATCCCCATCTCTTTGGAGCTTGGCACTTTATCTCTGGATGTCTGTGAGGGCCCATCAGAGTTTAAAAAACTTAGGCAGTTGTGAATACAGAAAACAGAAAGCGTGAGGCCTCTTTGGAGTTAAGTAAGACAGAGAAACACTGGTGCAGCCTTGGCTTGTTCGGCTTGCCGCTACTGCGGAGAACAGGGCAGCCCAGCAGTTTTATTGAAGGATGTAGCAAAAGTTCTATTGACAGAAAAATGTGGTCCCGTAACAGGAGAAAAAGGCCCTACTCCCTCATTGTCCTCGGCCTTTTAATTACTTTTTAATAAAATGTCATTACAGTTATCAAAGTCTGACAGTTTCCCATCAGTGCTCTTTCTGGCTTTGACATGCACAATGACTAAGAGGAAGGAACTGTGCATCTAAGGGGCTGATTTTCTTCTATTTCTGGGCACTGTGGACTTACAGGGAGTCGATAGTGGTTTGTTTTTTTTTTTTTTTTTCATGTCCCCAGTGAGAATTCTAATAAAATAAAAACAGTATGATAATATGATCATGAAAGTGTACAGGCGCTGAGTCATGGAATTCACCAATCTCAGTTTTCCTTGGAGGTCTCAGGGACTGGCGTGGCCCAAATGTCATGCATCTCCATGCCTGGATCTTATCTCTGGCCCCTTCCTGGCCTTCAGTTCTTCCTGACCCATCCTTTCCAGGAGCAAATGTCTGTCCTTGAGGCTGTGTGTCTGTCTCGACCCTCCCCACGGGGACTTATAGAAACTTACACCCCACTGGGACTAATAGAAACTAGGAAAGCAGCATTTTATAGGCCAAACAAAATTTAAGAAGTTTCTCTGCTGCAGGACTTTTGGAGCCTTAAGAAGCTAATAAGCATTGCAAATTTTAAAACATGTCCCCCAAATTTACTTGACTGCGATCCTGGCAGGAAACAGATGGCCCATTCAAAGGAGTAATTGCAGGGACTATTAACAAAAGTACGAACAGATTAAGGAAATCAACAAGGGGATGACCGAGTACCCAGGAGTCCTGGCAGCAGCAAGGAGGAGTTCACTTTTACCTGCAGTTTGAGCTGAAGGGGAGGGGACAGAGGTGGGCACAGCTTGGGAAAAGCGCTGCTTGTTGGAACCTGAGAGGCTACAACCAAGGGACATGTCACTACCAAACCAGCACTGCATATGAACAATGCCCCGGCTTCTTCCTCCTACTATGTTCTAGGGTCAACAAACAAGAACCCAGCCCAAGGCCGGAAGCCCAGGTCTTTTTTTTCTTTTTTGGATATTTTCTTTATTTGCATTTCAAGTGTTATTCCTTTTCCTGGTTTCCCCTCCTGGCAACCCCCTCTCCCTTACTCTCTCCCTCTGCTTCTATGAAGGTGCTCCCCCACCCACCTACCCACTCCCTCCCACCTCCCTGCCCTAGCATTCCCCTACACTGGGGCATCGAGCCTTCACAGGACCAAGGGCTTCTCCTCCCATTGATGCAGGACAAGGCCATCCTCTGCTACACATTTGGCTGGAGCCATGGTTCGCTTTATGTGTACTCTTTGGTTAGTCCCTGGGAGCTTTGTGGGGTCTGGTTGGTTGATATTGTTCTTCCTATGGTGTTGCAAACGACCTCAGCTATCTCAGTCCTTTCTCTAGCTCCTCCATTGGGGACCCCATTCTCAGTCCAATGGTTGGCTGGGATCAGGTCTTACAGTTCAGACAGGTCAGTCAGCTTCCCAGGAAACAGTAGAGCCAAGGAAGATAGAAGCCAGCTAGGGAAATGGCTCAGGGGGTAAAATGCTTGCCACCTAAACAGGAGGACCTGCGTTTGATTAACATTTGTAGGGGTTGGGGATTTAGCTCACTGGTAGAGCGCTTGCCTAGGAAGCGCAAGGCCCTGGGTTCGGTCCCCAGCTCCCGAAAAAAAGAACCAAAAAAAAAAAATTGTAATGGCTGGGCATGGCGTGCTTGTAGGGAAGGTAGAGACAGAAGGTGGATCCCTTGCTGGTCAGCCAATCTAGACCGGTAGGTACCAGGTTCAGTGAGAGAACCTGTCCCAAAGAAATAAGAAGGAGAAGAAATTGAGGATGATACCTAATGTTGACTGATGTGTGCACACACACATGGTCACATATACAGGCGCAGGCAATGAAATAAAATACAAAAGAGTGACGTAGGGCAAGAACACCTGCTAACAGCCGGAAGAACACTGCCTTTTAGGCAAAACTGGCATGAAACATCTAGTCCGCTTACTAGGCTAGGCACCCTCATGCCATCCACAGAGACGGATCTCGCCAGCCACTGCATTCACACTCAGAAAGTCAGCCTGGGCCTTCAAACGCTGGCTGCAAAGTCCACTCTGTGGAGACTCAGTCACTTGAGAAAACTTGGCTGAGTGCCCACCCTTCTCCCCCTCTCTTAGGGGACTTTTATGCTCACCTCAGGTAAAGTTAATTTTTTTTTTATTGTCATCAAGAATGGGAGGGGGAATCACTGTTTCCAATAGGAGATTCCTGTGTGGATTTTAGAGCAAACGGTGACCTGCAGGGCAGCGTTTGGGGAGCTCCAGAGTACTGGAAGACCTGGTGGCCTTTGGGATCAGAATATCTGACACCTCTGGGTGACTCGGAGGCTCTGCTTCTGGGGCCTTCAGACCGGTCAACCCAGGCACAGATGTTACAGTAGAAGTGTGGTTCTACCCCGCTCCTCCCCTTCCCCTTCTCTCTGTGACTGGAGTTGTGGTCCTTGAGTCTATACTGCTGTTTTCTCCTTTCCCCAAGCTGTCACAGTGACGTGAGGACAGAGCAGACAGTTGGTGGCACGAGAAGGATTGGTTTGTGAAGTAATGAGCCATAAGCTACACTTGGGGAAAAGGTGTCCTTTGTGTCTGGGGAACTCGTTTTTCTGGAATTGGGATGGATTCTCTCTGGCCAGGGGCATGGGACTGTGCTGGACCAACACTGCCCAGGGAAGGAGGAAAGGGCAAGTAGGACAATAGTCCTGAGGAGAGGTGACTGGGCAAGCAAGCCTGGCTAGTCCTCCCTCCCGTCGGGCTAGTCCTCCCAAGCTCCCGCCTGCCTCCTTCCACCCACTAGCTGGAAAACAGCTTCCACCAACCAGTCACTCCCCATCTTCTGTCCTCTTGTCTGAGCCTCAGCGTAAGTAGATGCAGGTGACGAGGCAAGGCCCTCAGCAAGAGGGTCTCTGGATCAGAGTGTGACATTCGTGGAAACTGAGAATCTGGCACTGTTCTTGCCTCGGGCTCTGTCCTGTTATCCCAAAGGCAGACCTGCTGCTTTCTATATTCTGATCATCCTGTTTCACCTGAGCTTTCCCAAATGATCTGATTGGTGGGCATGCAAGGCCTTGTCAGTCCAGCACCTGACAACAGCTGGAAAGACACCCACCCGTCAGCTCCCCTGTCTGGGATGCACAGGGTTCAGATTTAAGGGAACCCAGAGAACTATTTTCATTGTATTTCTCATGCACTCACACGCTCACACACTCACACGCTCACACACTCACACACTCACACACTCACACACTCAACACCCCCCCCCACTCACCCACAGCTTCATGTTGGCAATGGAGCCTCTGGCCCTTTCACTCTTTCTGTCTGTTTTGTCTAAATGTTAACTCTGTAAAGATTTAAAGTGTGTGTGTGTGTGTGTGTGTGTGTGTGTGTGTGTGTATAAGTGTGCATGTGTGTGAGAGAGAGTGTGTGTGGGGATTTATGTGTGTATGAGTGTGTGTGTGTGTGTGTGTGTGTGTGTGTGTGTGTGTGTGTGTGTGTTACTGGTATCAGGGAACAGAAGGACAAATATAATCCAGAATTACTGTAGATCCAGGGATTAATTTTCAACAATGAAAAAAGTTTGAGGATATAAACATAGAAGGGGACTTTTTGGGAAGAAAAAGGGAAAAAGGGGTGAGGCAGAAGGGAAAGAGGTGAGAGGATAAATATTGGGGTGATTAAAGTATGTTTTATCATACTTATGATATTGTAAAAATAAATTCATCAAAATTTAAAAATTAAAGGATTCATGGGAGGTCACTGGTTTTTAAGGAAGAAGAAGGAGAAAAAGGAGCAGAAAAGGAAGAGGAAGAAGAGGAAGAGGAGAAAGAGGAGGAGGAGAAGAAGAAGAACAGGAAGAGGAGGGAGAGGAGGAGGAGGAGGGAGGGAGGAGGAGGATGAGGGGGGGAGGAGG
Organism: Rattus rattus; assembly: GCF_011064425.1. Classification (NCBI taxonomy): domain Eukaryota; kingdom Metazoa; phylum Chordata; class Mammalia; order Rodentia; family Muridae; genus Rattus; species Rattus rattus. Next base: position 56,146,315 of record NC_046163.1, on the reverse strand, counting down.
AGGAGGAGCAGGAGCAGAGTATGTCCTATGTCCATCTCTTTAAACATCCCCTTCCCTTTCCCTTTGGGTGAGTGCAGAGGATGGAGAAGCCCACTGCACTTGTGGGGCACCTTGTGTAGCTGGCAGCTGAGCTCTTTCCAAGGTTTAGCTTCTGCTCACCGAGGCAAGCATTGCTACCTTTTATGGGCCCAGAACCTGGGCTCCGTGGAAGGGAGCAAACTGTGACATTGTAAGCCTGAAGTTTCTCTGTTACCATCCAGGGGTCCTACAGGATCAGAGGGAACCATAGTGGTCTATGTCCTCCTCTCCCCTCCCCCAGCTCCCGAGGATTGGTTAGCTGCACATCCGGTGCACTTCTCTCTGTGTCTGAGTAGCCAGGTTCCTGTTATGTGCTGCCGGTGCTGGAGCCTTTCTGGCCTCTTTGGCCATGGTCTGGTCATCAGTAGAGCTATTTCTCCTGGAGTTGGCTCTTCTTCAGCCCAGCCCTACCCCACCTGCAATTTGCTCTGGATAGATGTCTTCTTCTTCCCCCTTCTCCCCTTCTTCCTCTCTTCTCCCCCCCCTCGCTCCTCCTCCTCCTCTTCTTCCCCCAGCCATTCCAGTTTTCCAAGCACAGGGCCCACCGCCATCATCTTGGACTCTGAAGTTTATATTTCCCATTGTAACATTAGTACTTTGATCCAGGGTAAAACCAAGAGCCGTTTTCTTCTAGGGACTAAGGAACTCTAGACTCCATTAACTCTCTTCTGATATCCTAGCTACTTTTCACTTAGTCACACCCATGGTATTGCACAAGAAGGCCAGGAGAGCCACAAGGAGACCGTTTCTGCAATGTGTTCCAGTTCCCTTTGCTTTAATGTGTGTAGAGCATTGGCCATGCACAAGCTTTGTGCTCAGAATAGCAGAGAACTCAAAATGTTTAGGACACAGTTCCTGCCTCCTGGCAAGTTTAACCAAACCAACATACTAGTATTCATAGGGAAGGCAGGTCAAGTGGTTCAAGAAAAGACAGTCCTAGCCCCAGTCCTGAGGACCTGCACCAGTTGGGACCATAGAGATCTAGTGGCAGATCCAAGAAGGCATCTGGCCATCCCTCCCAAAAGAGTTTACTAGGTAGGTCTGGGAATTCCAAACTTGAATGAGCCTTCACACCGCAGTCCTCTGCTTTCTCAAGCCATGTGCTGTTCATTTGAAGCTAACACAACTGGGTGAGTGCATGGTTGGTCTAGGAAGCCCAGAAGGAATGTTCTAGATCCCAGATTGAGCCACAGTCTTTTTACTTTTAGCTGGATTCGTGGGGATATCTTACTTTCTGTATTAGTGAAAGATGTGTGGGATATCTTACTCTCTGTATTGAGAGATGTGTGGGATATCCCACTCTCTGTATTAGTGAGGGATGTGTGGGATCTCCCACTCTCCGTATTAGTGAGGGATGCGTGGGATCTCTCACTCTCTGTATTAGTGAGGGATGTGTGGGATATCTTACTCTCTGTATTAGTGAAGGATGTGTGGGATATCTCACTCTCTGTATTAGTGAGGGATGTGTGGGATATCTCACTCTCTGTATTAGTGAGGGATGTGTGGGATATCTCACTCTCTGTATTAGTGAGGGATGTGTGGGATATCTTACTCTCTGTATTAGTGAGAGATGTGTGGGATATCTCACTCTCTGTATTGAGAGATGTGTGGGATATCTTACTCTCTGTATTAGTGAGGGATGTGTGGGATATCTTACTCTCTGTATTAGTGAGGGATGTGTGGGATATCTCACTCTCTGTATTAATGAGGGATGTGTGGGATATCTTACTCTCTGTATTAGTGAGGGATGTGTGGGATATCCCACTCTCTGTATTAGTGAGAGATGTGTGGGATATCCCACTCTCTGTATTGAGAGATGTGTGGGATATCCCACTCTCTGTATTAGTGAGGGGTATGTGGTTATTGTTTCTATTTTTCAGGAAACCGCTCCTGGTGACAGAGCTCTCGCTACTGAGATGTGATCCTGTTGAGAAACCAGGACTCTACTTGGCACCTTTTCCCCTCCTTGGCTGGTCTCAGAAGTCTCTGTTCAACAAGCACAGTCATTCGGGGGAGATTACATTTGACTTTGAGTCCGTGGAGGTACTGTCTCTCACTTCCTCCTCTGGTTTCTCTCTAATGTCACAAAGAATCTCAGTGAGGCATATTAGCTGATGTGGGACAGGTGGGAAGACACTTATAATAACACATTTTCCAGCTGTCTGGTCCCCAGTGCCTCCTGATCCCTGCAACCCCACCCTAAAGATCACAAAGGTTCCTACTGTAGAGTCCTGCAGATTGCTGATGCCTGCCTGACCGGTGCCTTTCACTGACCATTTTGTGTTTCTCACTCTAAATTGTTGGCAGGTGGAGTCGACAGCCACTTCGTCTCCTGGGATTGGTCCTTTGGTTCACTGGAGCCACACCGGAGCCTCCTTACCTTCTGCTGCCAAGGGTTTCTCCTTCAAGGACAGGGTCAGCACCATCCCTGGTGAAGCGGGGCTGAAAAGAGAGGTCTGAAGCCGCAGATAGAGTGGCAAGAGAAGCCGGAAGAGGTGGGTTCCTGGGGCCATGGTTCATGATTGAAAAGCACAGCAGGAAAAGTGCATGGACACAGGGGGCACAGGTTTATTTCACTTGGTTAAATACTATTGATGAGAGAGAGAGATTGGGGGTAGGCAGAGGGAGACACACAGAGAGAGAGACAGAGAAACACACACAGAGAAAGAGACAGAGACAGAGAAACACACACACAGAGAAAGAGACAGAGACAGAGAAACACACACACAGAGAAAGAGACAGAGACAGAGAAACACACACACAGAGAAAGAGACAGAGACAGAGAAACACACACAGAGAGAAAGAGACAGAGAGAGACAGAGAAACACACAGAGAAAGAGACAGAGAGACAGGGGCAGAGAAACACATACAGAGATAGAGTGACAGAGAGACAAAGACAGAGGCAGAAAACAAACATACACACATATGCACACATACACATACATACACATACACATAAACATACACACACATACACACATCACACACACACCACACACCACACACCACACACACACACCACATAACACACACACACACACACACACACACACACACACACACACACACACGGGGTAAGGGGGAGATGCAGAGAGACAGAGATTCTCTGTGAACATCTTTTGGCTGGATGCAGAGGAGGGTAACTGTGAAGGGCTGATGTCCTAGTATCCTCTGGGCATCGCATTGCTCTGGTACAGAGATGGTCTCTGCTGCTTCCCAAACTTCTCCCCCACCTGCACCTGCTCATGCATTCCTGAAAGTACTGTCTGGTGTATTTTTCTACATTATGTAAGAATGTGTATTATTGGATATTCCTGCAACCAACATCCAGCCCACACTGAAACTCCAGGTCTTTTGGAATCACGCAAACTGAAATCCAAAGTAAAACAAGATTTATTCTGAAAACTTTTTGAGAATTTTAGCACTCGCCCAATTCTATAAAAACTGTATCCTTCTGTCTGCTGTTGCCACAGCAAGGAGGCCAGAATTCCTTTACAGGGGAATAGAGGGACCCAGGCCCTCTGCAACAGGTGCACGAGCCCCTGTGTGTGTGTGTGTGTGTGTGTGTGTGTGTGTGTGTGGGGTATGTGTGTGGTGTGTGTATGTTGTGTGTGTGTGTGTGTATGTGGTGTGTGTGTGTATGTGTGTGTGTATGTGTGTGTATATGTGTATGTGGTATGTGTGTGTGTGTGTTGTGTGTGTGTCTGTGTATGTGTTATGTGTGTGTGTTATGTGTGTGTCTGTATGTGTGTGGTATGTGTGTGTGTGTTATATATGTATGTGGTATGTGTGTGTGGTGTGTGTTATGTGTGTATGTGGTAGGTGTGGTGTGTGTGTTATGTATGTGTGTGTTATATGTGTGTGTGTCTGTGTGTGTGGTATGTGTATCTGTGTGTTGTGTGTGTGTCTGTGTGTGTGTTATGTGTGTGTGTGTCTCTGTTTGTTCGGGTGGGTGTGTTGGGTGTGTGGTTTGGGGGTTTGTGTGGGGGTGTGTGTGGTTGGGTGTGGGTGTGTGTGTGTGTGTGGTGTGTGGTGTGTGTGTGTGTGTGTGTGCTGTGTGTGTGTCTCTGTGTGTGTGTGTGTGTGTGTGTGTGTGTGTGTGTGTGTGCACGCATGCGTGTGTCTTTATGTCATGATTCTGAGTACTGGGATTACAGGTGGGTACCACCATACCTGGTTGGTTCCTTGCATTTTGCTTTTGTTTTGCTTTAGTGACAAAACGTATGAGCCAGTTTCCCAGAGTTCCTGTGGTATGTAGATCTGTGGAGGCAACACACACATGGAGTGCAGTACTGGTTTCCAGGTCCCATCGTGTAGTTGCTCTGAATCCTCAGTGGCGTCCTGGGAGAGTCTCAGAGTTTCTTGGATCGCCTTTATTAGCGATGAGAAAGTTGAGGGTCCCTGGAACAAAGGGTCTGAAACCCCTTTTCTGAGCTCCAGGGAAAGTTAGGATATAGGTAGGGACAACCAGTAAAGGGTTTGAGGTGGTGACGGTGATGGTGGTGATGGTGCAGGAAGCAGTGGTGGTGGTGGTGCAGGAGGAGATGGTGGTGGAGGTGGAGGTGTGGTGGTGGTGGTGGTGCAGGAGGAGGTGGTGGTGGTGGTACTTTCTAACTTTTGGTCCCTTTACTCTGGTCATGCTGCTTCTGGACCTGCTGTGTGGATGGGAGGCAGAGAGGGGTGGAGATCATGTTGGAAGCCATGGACGGTAGCCGCTTCTAACCGCATGGTTGGATGTCTCCACTGCCTTTTCATTCAGCTCCTCAGGCTGCCACCTCCCTCCTGGAAGCCTGTAATGTTACTCCCCTGGGCAGCTGGAGGAAGGCCTGGAAAAGCAAACTCCTGTTCTGGTGGTGGCATTCCTGGGCTCATGACCAGCAGCAGTCTGTGGCAGTCAGGGCGCCTCCTCCCTCACCTCCACACCTGACCCTTCCTCTAACTGGGAGGACACAGGCCTGACTTATTGATTTTGATCCTGGAAGCACTTAACTAATTTCTGATGGATTCTCTCCTGAAAGAAATCTTAGCAGCTGTGGTAGCGTCTGCATTCTGTTTTTAGAAATAGCAAAGGGGATATGAAAGGAAAGCTCTTCTGAGATAAGGGCTCACCTGATAAAGCTCAGCCTCTCCTCTGTCCCCTGCTGCAGGGGATGGGCAGGGGGCAACCACTGCCTTACAGGCTTAGGTGAGAGCCCTGAATCCCTGATGCCCAGAGCCTCCTCGGTACTGCTCCCTCTGCCTAACTGCCCAGACTTTCTACACCACACAGGCATACACACACACACACACACACACACACACACTCAGAGTAAGTGAGCTAGAGAGAGACAAAGAGAAAGGCAGCCACACGTATACATAGACCAATCTTTATATTATATATATATATATATGTTTTTCTCATGTGCATATAAGCACATGTGAGAATATACAAATACTGGTGTACAAAACACAGATTAACTCACTATATATATAAAATATACTTTCAAACACATCAAATTATGTTCACGTATAATTTATACATGCATATCTAGGCATATGTACACATGCATACAATCACATGTGTGTACGCATGTGTATATATAGGTGTGTATGTGTACATTTTTAATCTTGTTTCCAGTGATTGGTGTGGACTTTTGCCGTGGACTGTGCTTAGCTCCTCATTTATGGAAACTCGTGAAGTAGGGACCATTCTACAGAGGAGACACCAACTAGCCGCCCTTGTAACAAAGCTAGTGAGTCGCAGAGCGGAAACGGAACCCAGTGGTACCTCTCCTTATGGACTCTGCTGTAGTCTGCTATTGGCTAGTCTTTCCCAGAAACCCTCGGTCTGCCAGACCACCAACATACCCTGGCTTGGGTTCCTTTTGAGATAAGACAATGTGGCTACACTCTTGTTCTTTCCCCAGGCTTGGCCCGTTTCCCCCCCTTCATAATTTCTAATGTTATCAAGACAAACAGCACGGTTCCTGGTTGCATGGGGCTTCATTTGCCTTATTACATACATGGCGCATAGTCCTTAAGAATCCATCAAGTTCAATCTAGTGCAGGCCGAGACCGTGTCTGAGGAAGGGCCAGGGTTCATCCGCAGTTCATGTGGTAGAAGTGAGTGAGTCACTCCTTAGTGGCACAGCCAGGGCTGCATCACCCTGCGGCTTCCTTCCTTAAATGGACAGAGATTCCTTCCAACTGCTGCGTGAATAACAAAGGCCTTAATGTCCCACTGGCCAGTGGAGAGCAGGCCAGCGAGCAGAGGGCCCACAGCAGCTGTTTTTTTCCAGCCTGCTGAAGGCTGCAATCTTAACCCTGCTCAGCTGTCATGGTGAGACCTCGTGGGGTCCAGCTGAGAGGGCAGAGATGGCGCAGGGCCATGGGTTCCACCCCTGGAGAAAGTGCTATCAGAATCTGTCCCACGGGCAGGAGTACTCCAGTGTGCTTCTCAGCCAGCTCCCAGTCCAGAGAAGCATTGCTCTCTGAAGGAAGAGGGGACAGTTTCATTCCGGGGCCTGACAGTGTTGAAGAGTCCAAAGGAAGACAAACCTTATCTTTAACCTGATGCCATTAAGGTCTTCTCCACTCTCCACCTTCTTGTTCCTCTCTTTTCATTCTTGGCTCTCTAGTCCACATTTCTGAACCTGTCTAAATATTAGGTAGGTAGAATGGCTAAATGGTCATTATGTGATGCCCTCCTTTGTTAATCAGAAATGCAAAAGGTTACATATGATCAAAGGTCACCACTCTAGAAACTTCTAGTACTTTCCTGCATGAAATGCCAGCCTATCAGGGAAAAAAAAGTACTGTAAGATTCCACATGAATTATGATCACTCGGGAAAACATATTATTTCCCTCATGAACAGAGTAATGAATCAACAACGCAGCCAAAAGAACCCTGAACATGAATGAGGTTGGGACCAGAACAGCAAAGAGGTTAAGAACGCCAGTTATGGAAGCAGGCTACAGGTTTTCTGTTTACTGCTTCCATAGGGCACCCCGGGTAAGTCCCATCTTCAGCTTTCTCTTTGGAGAAACAGGAAACCTTCTCTGGGCCAGAGTTGAAACTAATGAGGTCACACGGAACGGCCCACCGCTAGCAAGAGCTTAGAAAATGAAAACTCCATTTCTCCCCTTGCTTTTTCTTCTCCCCATCCCCACCCCTTAAGGAATCCATATTTTACACTTAGGGTACAAACATCATCCAGATAGACTTTGGCAGATCGTTGAAGGCACAAGCTGGCTACCCAAAAGAATTCACTCGGTCCCAAGATCTCTCTGTGTTACAGGGCCGATTGTGCGCCTCTGGTTTCCAGCCAGCCTGCGGAGGCATGAGGGCCTCTGTCATGCTTATGAATGACTGGGGCTGGGGAGCTCCTTTGATGAGCTTCTTTGTAGATATGCAAGGGAATGGGGTCAGTGTCCCTTCCCTACAAACACTGTGCCCACACAGCCGCCCTATAGAGAGCCTGCTTTGTTGCTGCTGCTGGTATTTTAGCTAAACTTTCTTTAAACTGACCACCTTTTTCCCCAGTGTATGTGACAATAATTGGCCCCCTATGAAATGTTTCTGAAGGGAGCCCCAGTGGCCTTGGTCAAATGCCAGATAAACAGTGCCCCAGCCCCACCCCCCCAGCCCCGGACCTTCTTTTGACAGAGCCTGGGAGCACTGACCACTACAGATCAGCAAGATGGAATCTTGGGATTCCTCCCTGCTGAAGAGAGGCAGCGCCGTGCCTGGCCATATCTGAGCTCTTTGTCTCCCCATGAGGCATCCCTGTCCTCTGGCTTGGCAACTGGTCCAGAATCAACAAACATGTTGACTTATGCTAAGTCCCCTTGGCTCTCCCATCCCCTGCTCTTGCCTGGTGCCCAGGGCTATGCTGTGGAATTAAATGTGGCCAAGCGCCCCATGAAGCTCATGTGGTTTGAACCTAGTGAGCACAGCCTGCCGGTCCTCAGGCTGCCTGGGTTTCAGGACTAAAACTGCCCAGTGTGCTCAGAGTTATTTCTTGAAAGTGAGGACAGTATACATTGTAACCTCGTCCTGTGATAACCTTGTCTATGAATGAATTTGACACAAACAGGACTGAAAGAATATGTATCAAAGCACCGGGGCAAGTTGCATCCATGGTGGCACCGAAGTTTATTTTATTGTGTTATTTTGTTGCTTAGGTAATGCTCGTGTTTTTTATTTTCGTAGGAAAGTGATAAAAATGTGTTTTGAAGATTACCAAAACCAACTGGCCACAAAGCACATCCTTCTTTCCTCATCAGAGAGCTAAGTGCTGTCCCTCGCTGCCTCCCCCTCCTTTTTCAGGTATAAATCACTATTTGCTTTGTGTGAGCTGGTGAGTGCTATTTACAAGTCTATTTTAAACTAACAAGCTTACTTTGGAAGGTTAGGGTAGACTTAGAGGGAATTACAGGATTTAAGTTGGGCAACGTCTTGGATGCAGCGCCTGCTTTGATGGACAGGAGAAGAGATGACTCAGTGGGTCTCTGGCTGAGAGGAAGCGGAAGCCGAGCCACTTTAGGTTTTTAGTGCGCTCAAGTAATTGCTTTTTTCATAGTGAGTTAAAAGTCTGCCCCCCCCCCCGGGGAGGGGGGGCGAGGCTAAGCCTGGATCCTTCTTCCTTCTTCTCCCAGTTCTTCTCCAAGACTGTAAGGTTCAGAACAATACTGGCGTAATTAGGAGCCTTAATGTTTGCGAGCATAGGTGCTTATGGTTCACGGGTGTCTAAGGGACAGCAAGGCTTCCTACTTGTCTGACCCAAGGAAGCTGGGAGCCGCCACAGGTCCTGCGCTGACTTCAGCTGGAGGCAGAGGGCGCTGTACATGGCCCTGCCATTACTTTGTTTCCACGTCCCCTGTCAGAAGGGTCCCCATTCTTTCTCCTTCATTGCTTCCTCTCTGTCCATGAATGATGGACTTACTGATCCAGGGTTTCAGTGAGTGTGTTCTTTCTTTTTCCCTTATGTCCCAGAGAGATGCGAACGAGCCAGTGCCGGCCTAGAGCCCGTGTGCAGACTGTGGCTGCTGAGGGCTGGCACTGCCTGCTGGCCCGTAAGCTGCAGCGTAGGAGCAGGGGCATGCCAAGTCTCAACAGAGTCGACAAAGCTTGATGGACGCTGGCTTGGTGCAAGCAGGATGACAGCCCTCCATTTTGGAAAGGGTAAGGAGATGTTGGGAGACCAAGGCCCAGGCTGCACTGAACACTATTGTCCCCTGCCTGTTTGGATTTGGTGATGAGTATTTGGGTTTAAGAGGCTAGTGAGGGACAAAGAGCAAAGAGATTTTCAAATACCCTGGAGCTAACGTAGGGGATGGCTAGAGATGTGGTCTGAGGATGTGGAAGGAGGAAACCTGTGGTGTTTACACAGGCAATAATCCAACCAACATGTGGAAAACATACTACCACGGTTACTCTCTTCCCTCACAAATATCTCCGGGTACAGAGTCGATAGCATTGTTTGGGTTCAGTGTTGAAAGAACCAAAACTGGGCCGGTGAGGTGGTTCGATTGCTAAGGGCACTTGCTGCCAAGCCTGACGATCTGAATTCGGTCCCTGGGACCCACATGGTTGAAGGAGAGGATGGCAAAAGTTATCCTCTGAGTTTCGCACTGGTGCCTGGTGATTTGCCTGCCTGCACATGCGCAAACACACCGAAATGCAGGAATACATAAATAGATATATAAAAGTAATTTAACAAAGAGATGAAACTTTGCCACTGAAGAGAACATTAAGAACAGGGGGCTGGGAAAAGAGGCCAGTGGAAAGTTCTTGGACGGGCAGTTTTGCTGCTGTGACGGGAGTCTCTGTCTAAGGTGTTTATAAATTATTTGATGGCCTCTGAGCAAAGCCAGTTACTAAACAAAAGTCTGCATGTTTTTTCCCCTTTTATTAAAAGTGGATTTTTTTCCCTCACGTATTATATCCCGACTTCAGTTTTTGCTCTCTGTACTCCTCACAGCTCCTCCCCATATCCCCTCCCATATAGGTCCATCCCCTTTCTGCTGCTCATTAGAAAACCAACAGGCTTTTAAGGGATAATAATAAAAGATAAGGTGGAACAAAAGGTAACATTGGAATTGGAAGGAAAAGAGCCCAAAGAGAAGGACAAGAATCAGAGACCCACTTATTCCCACACTTAGGAATCCCATAAACACATTAAACTGGAAGCCATAATACACACACGGAAGACCCGGGACAGATCCACATAGGCCCTCTGTATGTGGCCTCAGTCCCTGTGAGTTCCTATGAACTTTGATCATGCTGATTTAGAGGGTCTTGCTTTCTGGCGTTCTCCATCCACTCTAGTTCTTACCCTCTTTCTGTCTCCTTTCCGAAGGGGTTCCCTGAGCTCTGAGGGGATGGAATTGATGGAGCATCCTATTAGGGGTGAGCCTTCAAGGTCTCTCACTCTCTGCACAATGTCTGGCTGTGGGTCTCTGTGTTTGCTCCCGTCTGCTGCAGGAGAAAGCTTCTCTGATGATGGCTGAACCAGGCACTGATCTATGAGCATAGCAGAATGCCATAAGGAATCATCTAATTGCATTTTCTTTTCATTTAAGAACAGTAGCATTTGGTTTTACCCTAAGTTTCAGGTTCTTGGTTACCCACGCAGTGTCATATATAGGGTCCCTCATATGGAGTGGGCCCTAATTCAAATAAGAGAATGGTTGGTTACTCCCACAAACTGGGCCACCATTGCCCTAGCAGATCTTGCAGGCAGAACATCTTGTGGATCAGAGGGTTTGGGGCTGGGTTGGTGTTTGCTTTTCTTTTGATAATGTGCAGAATACCGTCCTGTACCAAAGACCAGCACATAGCAGTGAAGGATCTACCCTCAGCCTCTCCAGGTTCAGTGAGTTGTGTAGATGTTGTCAGCACCAGCAGTGGGGTCTTCCCATCACTCGGTGGAGAGCGATCTATCTTGTCAATAGCCTGAGTTGTTTGGAGATTCCCACAAGATGGATTTGGTCAACGACTCCATCAGCTATAACCCAGTCCCAGTACGGAAAGCTTCATTTGCTGACAAGAGATGTCCAGTTGGGGTTCTATCTCCCCCATTATTATTTGCTAATTTCATTTAGCTCGCCTTCATACAGGTATGTATTTTAGGAACCTTCTATTGTACTCGGATTCTGTACTTCCCCTTCCTTAATTTTAGCTATCTCTTTTGGTATCTCTCCTGACCCCATCTCCACTTCCTCCACTCCCTCGTGTATTTATAACTATCTATTCTGTTTCTTTCCTAAAGATATCATATGCCCCCCCCACTCTATATCTAACCTCTGTGGTTCTATGGATTGTAGCTAGGCTATCATTGATTTAACCACTAATACCCACATATAAATGAATATATATCATATTTATTTGTCTTTCTGGATCTGGGATACCTAACTCAAGATGATATCTTTTTTCTAGTTCTATCCGTTTGCCTGAGAATTTAAATTTTTTTTTTAAAAAATATGGCTGAGTAACACTCCACTTTATAAATGGTGTAGGTTGCTGTCATTATGCTGGTGAAGGCAGGTACAGGATACAACAAGGCCTGTCATTGGATGAGAAGGAAGGATGGGCAGGAGAAAAGTTTGAGAGAGGAGGAGACTGGAGTGAGAGGGGAGCAGCCGAGAGAACATGGAGGCTGATGTTAAGATTCCTCTGCACATTTACAAGTTGTTATGACTATTCTTAAGGGATGGATATGTACAGGATTTTATGCTGTCTAGATGAGCAAATTATATCTTATCTAGGTGGGTGGTTTATATCCTTATCAATTGGTTGTGAGTTAATTGTGTGGGTATATTGTACATTGAGCTTTTAACACAGAAATCTGGTTGCTGGGTTACAGTCTGTTGAGTTATGTCTTTAAGCCATGCTAGGCTATAGAATGCTTGAGGCTAGTGTGGCGTGGGGCCATGTTAGCATGGCCCTCGGAACTTGATGTGTGTATCAGGCATGGTAACGGCCTTGAAAGGGGACAGTGTGTGAAAGTGGTAACAGAGAAACAGCTAGAGTGCACAAAATCCATGCAGAGTGGAAACTTGCGGGAATCAGTCGAACGCTTTTTTAATTATACTGCAACAAAATGGTCTATAATTCTTTATCAATTCTTCTGTTGAGGAATACTAGCTTATTTTCCAATTTCTGAAAAGCCTGTTTTTGTTGATTTACATGGTGGTTTGTGAACTGCCAAAGGGGTAAATCGTCATTTGGGACTGGACTTTTTAACCAAAAGCTTAAAAAGTACAATGGGAGTGAAAGACGAATCAAAGGGTAAAAGGTAAAAAGGGGGTGTGGTCATGGCTGAGTGACGTAGCTCAGGGGCAGAGGGCCTGCTGAGTGTGCACAGGGCCTAGGTTAAATCACAGCCAGGCAAAAAGAATGATAATTAAAAAATGCATTTTAAGCCTTTACTTGGTCTATTCTAAGTTCAGAATTTGTGATAACTCAAATGTGAACCTATGAAAGGATACTTTCATTGCTGTTCCTTCTCAGAGAGTAAACATTAATAGGGGAAAACATTCAAACAATATTTAAAAGCGATGATGGGAGAAAAGACTGCTTACACAAGTATCTCAGAAAACGTAAATACAGAAAAAAGTCCTTTTTAAACCAACATACGCTGGACATTGCTGGTTCTCATAGGGTAGAGGGGGAACACCACAAAGACAAGATGAGCCCTGCAGACAGCATTTAAAAGCAGCAGCGTCAGGGTGGTAAGATGGCTCAGTACACTTGGTGCTCCAGAGGTGTGGTAAGATGCTTGTCACGCAAGCCTGAGGGTCACGCTGTCGCAGGAATCCACAGTGGGAGGAGGGAAATGACTCTTGACCTTTACACATGCCTTGGTATGTGAGTGCTAGAGTATGCATGCACGCACACACACACACACACACACGCAGTGCTATGGATTCAAATGACCTACGTATACAACAGACTAATCTACATTTCTAAACATATTCCTTTTGTGCCCACCTTCTGAAAAGGAGAAGTCAATAATTCCACTGTGTGTTTCACAGTGAGTGGCGAGCCTACCAATCCGCTGCAATCGTTGGACAGTCTTCAGTTCTGTTGTTGCTCTGGGTGTTAGCCGTGTTTAACCCTATGCACTGTCCCCAGCCTCTTGTTCACAATTAATTATCTTCACATCCTTTCTCAGTCCACTCCCAGGAGCATTGTTTTTCCTGAGGTTCTTCTTAGCTCTTCGGTTGGTCTCCTAACTCTACTGCTCACTCCGGGGTACATCCCACATTTTCTCTTCTTACTCTGAATACTTTCTCTGCACTTGCTCATAAGCTCCCATCAATGAGTTAGACAGACAACGAGTCAGGGAGAAGTGTGGGCTACCACACCTCTGGAGCACCAAGCAACTTAGAGGAAGGCTATTCTAGTAACACGGAGGAGAAACTGGATGCTGGTACCTCAGGGGAACCACAATGCTAGAAGGCTTTGTGTTTCTGGAGATGAAGGCAGTGGTTTTTTTTTTTAAACACATCTTCATTTCCAGCACGATTACTTTACTTCCATTCTGCCTTTTGCTACAGCATCTTGAGTGAGGGCTTTTTTTTTTTGCAACCCCCCTCCTCCATTTCCAGGCTCGGAGAGGAAGGGTGGACTTACATCTTTCTATGTTTAATCTGCTCAAGAGAGAAATTGTGGCATGGGTTGCTTTGCCGATAGGGCAGCTGGGATTGGAAGGAGACAGCCACTGGGATGCCGATGACATCTGTTGATGGTGCTGGTAGACCAGTTGGATGTGAGGAGGTGGGAGGCGTTGGGGAGGACTAAGTGCCAAACCAGGGTGGCTGGGGAGGATGACACCATTATATGAGGGAAGGTGCCCGGGAAAGAAAGGAACAGTGGAGCGGTGTGCTGGGCTTGGGTTGCAGACATATCAAGACGCTGTGAAATTTGGATGGAGACATGTTTAGGAGCCAGATGGAGGCACAACACTGTGCTGATCTGCCGTGACTCATTCCAGGAAGCATCTGAACTGGAAACTTAAAAAATCCTATCACACATCGAACACCGGCATCATAGATTAGAGGGGGTCCTTAAAAATTGCAGAGCACAGTTCTTTATTGACCACCCGAATCTTCTAGAATTCACCCATTGACCTTCCTGGGCTTCGCTCTCCATTGGCACACTTTTTCTGTACTTAGAGCTGTTTCCCTTTTTGATTCACCTTCAAAGACTTCAAAGGTTCGGCGAACTCTCAGTGTTAAGACTCTAGCAGTTTCATTACAGATTTTTATCAATCCTACAGAGATCATCTATTGAACAATGGTCAACCCAACCTGGGTTTTCCATAAATGCCCCGTGGAGACTTTCTGGGACTATTGTTCTAGATTCTGTGAGAAGCTTTAGGTTAACGAAGCGCATGACAAATCCTCTAAATGGTTCTGGGGCTGGAGCATGGGCATATTGACTCTGAGGAGAGCTGGGCACACACTGCCTCATGTGGGTCTCAGCTCTCCTAAGGTCGGGAGACCCTGGGCAGGCGACTCAGCCACTTACAAGTTTTGTTCCTTTCTGGAAATGAAGACACTGGTGGTGCTAACTCTAGAGTGCTTGTAGGCGGGGGTTCACTGTGAGGTAGTTTAAAATCTTCATAAGCTGTAGCCATTGTTCTTCACTGCCTTGGAAACAGTTACGGTAGAAAACACAACCTCCAGCACGGGGGACATGATGGAGTAAGGTGACGGCGGAAGAGCTTCTTGTCTTGCTCACCCGCAAAGCAGGGCCATGGCTAGACTCCCTCCAGTCTAAATGAAATACACAGTGAGGGGAAGCGGCGATATGGAGCCAAGAGTCACAGTTTTCCAAGGGAGAGGGGAAGAAGCTGCTTCCGGCATTTAGAAGTGAGAATGTTTGCATCATCATTGGGAGGCCTGTTTGAAGTACTTTGGCTAATTAGGTGATGGTTAAATCACGCAGCTCCCATCTGCTGAGCCTTCTTCTACGCAGAATGCATCTGCCCGAAAAGTTCTAGGTAGATGCCTTTGTATGGGAACTCTTGCGGTTTGCACATGGCAAGCCCTTGTGCCGTGGATGGTAAATTACTTTATGAAGCTAATAATAATCACAAGCGCCGAGTGAGTTTGAGTACTTAGCATGTGCTTTGTGAAGTGATGTCATTTAAACCTCGTGACTTTGACACTATTATTTCCTCTCGACCCCTGGAGAAACTGTAGTCTAGCAAGCTACGTACGAATCTATGACAGGGCCCAGACCTCCCTGTCACTTCTCTGTGTGTCTGTGTGGATGTTTGCCAGCGGCTGTTATGAGAACAAAATGCACCTGCAAGAGAATTGACTTACAATCAATTTCTAAATACATGTGGCTGGTTCAAGAGGAACCAGCACAGGGCCAAGCTGATCACAGGCACCCTGAGGTAGTGGGGCGAGTCTTTGAGATGCTAGACAGAAGGGTGAGAAGGGAGAGAGAGGAGAGAGAGTGGTCTGGAGATAGTTGTGACAGAAGACAGACAGAGAGCTCTTGGTCAGGTCCATTTATAACAATCTAGAAGGTTCTAGCTTTCTTTTCTCCCTAGACCACCCTGAGCCCATTATAAACAGACTCCAGCTGACCGCTCCATTCCCTTTTTCTATACTTTGCTCCATTCAAGACAGACTTTGTTTTTCCAAAACATACTATTTTCCCCCATCTCTGACTTTCCGCATGTTTATCCTTTACCTGACACAGATTACGTCATAGTGGTAAATCCACTAAAGCTGCTGCCTGTTCTGTGTTCATCCCTTGGACAGACACTTACCCCGGGTTGTCCCCAAATTCCTATGACAATCCCACAAGGTAGCGATTCTTTGCATTTTGCAGATGGAGAAAGAGAGGCCCACCCAGTCTAGTCAAAGAAACCAAGTTTGTACCAAGTTTATGCAATTAGCTCTAGGGCTAGGATGCAGGTCTGACTGATTTTAAAGGCTTCTGCTTTTTCCCATCCCTGTGCCTACTGGGATTTCTAGTCATTGTTTAAGTCTAATGTCCTCTCTTCACCAACGTTTCTTTGTGGAATTCTCAGGAGGTGCATATTATATAGCAGTTCTGTCATAGGACATGGACGTAGTCAGAACCGGTACATACTAAAGGTATATTACCGTCGGTGTTTGTGGTGTAACCTAAGAGTGACAGGGGCAGGTGTATCCTCTTACACACCTCTTACACACATACAACAACATGGCTCCTCTCTCGCCTCCACCTTCCAAAGCTAGCTTTCCCCATGGCTCACCATGTAATACGCTGCTAATAAATTATTGTTGAATTAACAAATAAATTAATCAGTGATAAGAAGCTTGCCTGTAAAGCTGTGGACTTCCTCCCCTTTGCCAGATTGTTGATTCTGCCCCTAAGTACGTTCTCTGTCTGCACCCCACACTGGAGTGATGGGCATGAAGCAGATGGCTGGCCACAGAGGCCTCCATCCTTGCTTCCCAAGTCAGTGTGATAGAAACGATTAGAGACTGACCCAGGCCTCTGGCCACTCTCTTTGTGGCCCCAACAACTACAACATCAGGACTCAGCAAAAACAACAGTAGCCGTTGTACCAAACCCAAGGACTATGTGAGATCCTGGTCCAAAGCCATCATAGAGGATGCACAAGTCCCTCAAGTCAAGATGATTCCACACAGACATGTGCTAAGTCAATGGCTGCTGCTGGCTCGTGTTTTCCCCCAGTGTTTGCTTAGCCAAGTGCTCTAAGCTGAGAGGAATCACTGACCCTCAGAGTCTCACCTGCCTTCCTTGTCAATCACGCCTCTGCCTTTGTCTGTCTCTGACCTACCTTCCTCCAGATTCCAACCACATTTCTCCCTTCAAAGCATGGATGTGACTTTCATCTCTGCAGTCTGAGCTGATTGCGAATGGACTGAGCCGGCCTCTCTGTCTGAAAGACTTAACACGCCTTCCCCGGCCACTGAGCAAAGGTAAGTTGTCATCCTACGGAGAGTAATAACATCTGTACAATGAGGACTGTGACAACGGGCACTCGGAGTCCGAAGGAGGAGGTGTTTGCTCTGATGTCTTGGCCACAGTGTGAACGGCACTAGGTCACTGACTCTCAGAGTCGGTTTTCAGGGAAATCCACTTCACACTGTGCATGCTCCTTCTTACCTTAATATCATCCACCCTGCCTTGGACTGGTTGCCCCAATGTCATTCCCTCTTATATTTGTCCCAGGTAGACGTGTCAGGTTCAAGAGATAAAGGTTTCCCTGCTCCTCTCTGTCTCCTCATCCGCCCCAGGATACAGGTCCAGCTGTAACTATGTGTTGTGCTGTGCCTCTGAAGTAGGGAAGACCCCAGACAAGAAAGGACAGCCGGCCAAGAAGATCAGGGCTCAGGACGGCGGGAGGGGAGGGCAACTACTGGGACATTGGATTCATCTGAAAGTGGCCCCTGTCACTCATGGCTCTCATCCCAGAGGCATTCCTGAGGGCCTTAGGGAGATTACACTTTTTTTCAGGCTAAAGACATTATGTAAACGCTTAGGGAAGGGCCATTAACTGATTAACGGATGAGTATGAATTGCCTTGTCTGATTAGGTGATTAATACCTATTGTGAACTCGCAGAGCCCAAAGAGAATAGAGTCTGATGGAAGGGGACTAAATATTTTGCCCATACTGTCACCAGCATTTTAGGTAGGTGTGCCTTATCTCATTTCAATCCACCGAACAACAAAATTATCTCATCACAGGGGATGAAGAGATGGAGGGTTGAGCAGTGTAACCTCGAGGAAACCTAGCTGTGCCTTCTACTCCCACACACGGGCTTTGGTAGTATTCTCTATAGAAATGGCTATCATTTTTAATTGGATATTTTATGTATTTACATTTCAAATGTTATCCTCTTTCCCAGTTCGCCCACCCCTCCCATTCTATCTCCCCCTGCTTCTATGATGATGCTCCCCCTCCCACCGACCCACTGCCACCTCAATACCCTGCCCTTCCCCTACACTGGGGAAATGAGCCTTCACGGGACCAAGGGCTTCTCCTCCTATTGATGCCAGACAATGCTATCCTCTGCTACATATGTGGCTGGAGTCATAGATCCCGCCATGTGTACTCTTTTGTTGGTGGTTTAGTCCCTGGGAGCTCTGGGGTATCTGGTTGGTTGATATTGTTGTTCTTCCTATGGTGTTGCAAACCCCTTCAGTTTCTTCAGTCCTTTCTCTAACTCCTCCATTGGGGTCCCCATGCTCAGTCTGATGGTTAGCTGCAAGCATCTTAATCTGTATCAGTAAGGCTCTGGCAGAGCCTCTCAGGAGAGACATCTATATCAGGCTCCTGTCAGCAAGCACTTCTTGACATCAACAATAGTGACTGGGTTTGGCGGCTGCCTATGGGATGAATTCCCAGGTGAGGCAGTCTCTGGATGGTCTTTCCTTCAGTCTCTGCTCCACTCTTTGTCCCTGTATTTCCTCCTGTGAGTATTTTGTTTCCCCTTCTAAGAAGGACTGATACATCCACATTTTGGTCTTCATTCCTCTTGAGCTTTATTATGGTCTCTGAATTGTATCTTGGGTATTCTGAGCTTTTGGGCTAACATCCACTTATCAGTGAGTGCATACATGTGTGTTCTTTTGTGACTGGGTTACCTCACTCAGGATGACATTTTCTAGTTCCATCCATTTGCCTAAGAATTTCATGAAGTCATTATTTTTAATAGCTGAATAGTACTGCATAGTGTAAATGTACCACATTTTCTGTATCCATTCCTCTGTTGAAGGACATCTGGGTTCTTTCCAGCTTCTGGCTATTATAAATAAGGCTGCTATGAACATAGTGGAGCATGTGTCGTTGTTATATGTTGGGGCATCTTTTGGGTATATGCCTAAGAGAGGTACAGCTGGGTCCTCAGGTAGTACTATGTCCAATTTTCTGAGGAACCACCAGACTGATTTCCAGAGTGGTTGTACAACCTTGCAATACCACCAACAATGGAGGAGTGTTCCTCTTTCTCCACATCCTTGCCAGCATCTGCTACACCTGAGGTTTTGATCTTAGCCATTCTGACTAGTGTGAGGTGGAATCTCAGAATTGTTTTGATTTGCATTTCCCTGATGACTAAGGATATTGAACATTTCTTTAGATGCTTCACTGTCATTTGGTATTCCTCAGCTGAGAATTCTTTCTTTAGCTCTGTACCCATTTTTCAATAGGGTTATTTGGTTCTCTGGAGTCTAACTTTGTGAGTTCTTTTTATTTATTGGATATTAGCCCTCTATTGGATGTAGGATTGGTAAAGATCTTTCCCCAGTCTGTTGGTTGCTGTTTTGTCCTAACAACAGTGTCCTTTGCCTTACAGAAGCTTTGCAATTTTATTAGATCCCATTTGTCGATTCTTGATCTTAGAGCATAAGCCATTAGTGTTCTTTTCAGGAAATTTCTCCCTGTGCCTATGTGTTTGAGGCTCTTCCCCACTTTCTCTTCTATTAGTTTCAGTGTATCTGGTTTTATGTGGAGGTCCTTGATCCACTTGGACTTGGATTTTGTACAAGGAGATAAGAGTGGGTTGATTTGCATTCTACATGCTGACTGTCAGTTGAGCCAGCACCATTTGTTGAAAATGATATCTTTTTTCCCCACTGGATGGTTTTAGCTTCTTTGTCAAAGATCAAGTGACCATAGTTGGGTGGGTTTATTTCTGGGTCTTCAATTCTATTCCATTGATCTGCCTGCCTGTCTCTGCACCAATACCAGGCAGTATTTATCATGATTGCTCTGTAATACAGCTTGAGGTCAGGGATGGTGATTCCCCTAGAAGTTCTTTTGTTGTTGAGAGTATTTTTTGATATCCTGGGTTTTTTGTTATTTCAAATGAATTTGAAAATTGCTCTTTCTAACTCTATGAAGAATTGAGTTGGAATTTTGATGGGGATTGCATCGAATCTGTAGATTGCTTTCAGCAAGATGGACATTTTTACAATATTAATCCTGCCAAACCATGAGCATGGGAGGTCTTTCCATCTTCTGAGATCTTCCTCAATTTCTTTCTTCAGAGACTTGTAGTTCTTGTCATACAGATCTTTCACTTGCTTGGTTAGAGTCACACCGAGGTATTTTATATTATTTGTGACTATTGTGAAGAGTGTTGTTTCCCTAACTTCTTTCTCAACCTTTTTATCTTTTGAGTAGAGGAAGGCTACTGATTTGTTTGAGTTAATTTTATATCCAGCCACTTTTCTCAAGTTATTTATCAGGTTCTCTGGTAGAATTTTTGTGGTCACTTATTTTCCCATTTTGATGAAGTGTGAGGATTGGAAGAGCCCTCAATCCATCCAAGACCAGAATCACAAGTGGGACAGATTCACTGTTTTCCTGCAGGACCTGCATTCCATTGGGGCTGAAAATGTTGACCAGAAAGCATGGCTGGATTTTGAGAATTGGAGTTGACTGTGATGATGATGCTTAAAAAGAAATTATGGAGCTAGTGATGGTGCTGCTGTTGGCCTCAAACACTGAGTCTTGGGATCCCTGATGAGCACTTCACATTTATTATTTTATTTAATCTTTAAAAAAAGTAGGTGTAATGAATATTATTTTACAAATGAGGAAATCAAGGCCCAGACAGGAACCAAGTGATTGCATCAGAGTTTGCACTTTCTTTCTCTGATGATGAAGCAATATACTGTGACTAGAAGAGAACTCAAGTATAGATGAAAACCTTCATCTAAGCTTTGCCATTACTGTAACAAAACACCTGAGGTCATCAAGTTAAAAAGAGAAAAGGTTTGTATCATTTCAGGGATTCAGAGGTTTCAATCCAGGGTCAGTAGACCCATATAAAATACTATTTCCTGGTAGGGAATATGTAGTAAACAAGTTGTACCATGTTGTAAAGAAACAAAGAAGTGGAGGGAACAGGGTACCAATGTATTCCCAGAGGGCATGTTTGGGGGATACTTTGTATCCAAACTGCAGCAGCACTCAGCAGCAGCAGGATCTAGAAGCTCTAAACTCCAGCTCATCCAGATAGCACCTGCTCTCCATCAGGGTTCTGATTTAGAAAAGTCCTTAGTAATTTATTACTAAAAGAGAGTGAGTGCAGCCTTAAATTATGTCTAAAACAATCATATGCTAGCTAGAAAAATATTAAGACTGTTCTCTCCGAATTGCCTTTGTTAGGAGTTGGGAGTCACATTGATCCCTATTAAGATGAGGGCGAAAAACTCAGCCTTCCTAAGGTCTGTCATAGGAAGAGACTGAATGTTCATCGGACACCACAAGACCTTTGGGTGCTTAGGATTGGGGACCCACAGAGAGAAATGCAGAGTAAAGCTAGGGTGCTGAAATGGAGCTTCCAAACTGCTGAGATCAAGTCCCAGGGGTTTTACCTGAGACAAGTGAATGGAACTAAGAAATATTCAGTGGAATGATTGTAGCTGCCTACGTGACAGTGGGTGTGGGCATGGTGGTTTAGCCACACACAGAGAGAAGCAGGGAAACATTTGTTCCTCCCTATCCTGACATTCAGAATTCCCTTCCCTGCAAGATGAGGTTCAAGGGTGCTAAGATGGCTTCCAGACATCCCAAAACCTTGGTGTGGGTGGATCCCCTAGAGGATTCCGCACTTCTCCAGTCTTCTTTCCACCATCTTTACACACTGTTTGGGGGGGCGGTATTTTCAAATCAATTCAGCAAATGAACAAACCTGTGTGGAACCTGAGCAATCTGTTACTCTACAGCAAGGCTTCTTCAACCACTGAATTGCACATCTGAGGATCTGGGGTCAGCAGGGAGGGATCTACCTAGGACTGGGGAAGGAAGTGTCTTGCTATGTAGGCCTATATGGTTGAGAGACCATGCAGCCCCACAGATAAGTGAACAAATGACCACAGGCTACCAGGTGGAGAGAGAGAGAGAGAGAGAGAGAGAGAGAGAGAGAGAGAGAGAGAGAGAGAGAAGACAATCTTTTTATTTGCTTCCAATTCCTGAGATTCTTTATTTTTATTTTTACTTATTTACTTTACATTCTGATCACTGCCCCCCTATCACCCTCCCACAATCCTTCCCCCTCCCCTCTCCTCTGAGCGGGTGGGGGTTCCCTGATATCCCCCCACTCTGAAACATCAAGTCTCTGAAGGGCTAGGTGCATCCTCTCCCACCAAGGCCAGACAAGGAAGCCCAGCTAAGACATATCCCAACAGCTTTTGGGACTATCCCCATGGTGTGGTGGTCCAGGATCAGGTGTGGGAAAGGACAGGAGGGATTCCTGAGCTTCTTGAAGGCAGAAACACATTTTAACTCCACATGAACATGAGTATTCATTGCATATGCAGATACTGATCAACACCACCAAGGTTGGTGAGAAGGACCTTTCACAAACATCCATCTCTAACCAGCTCACACATCTGTATTCCCTATGGCTCCTGGGAGTCCCCTGTCTGCCATCAACATTTCTGATGCTAGAGCTTTTCCTTTAATTTTACTGTTCAGCCCCTGGCTTATACATACCTGTGTATTTTATTTTCTTGTATATATCTTTGTAATCCACTTGTGTACCGAAGCCACATAGGGTGCTCTTGGGGGCAGGGAGAGTACAAGGAACTTGCCTGGCCATCTTTCAAGTCCTCTCTAAAGAACATGTGCAATAGTGTGTCGGGTCACTTCCTGCCCAGTGGCTGTGAATGGCTCTCCCTGGTTCCTATCTTTGTAACACAATGTCAAAATTAGGGAAGGTTTAGATGTCAGTGTGGTGTGTAACTTGCCCTTGAAGGTCTCTGGATCCAGGACATATTTTCTACACTTAATACCTTTGGAAATTTCTGCTAAAGTCCTCTGACAATGAGTCGAACTTGAATTCTGCAAATGCATTTGAGCTTTGACTTTCTCGGTATTTGTAAATAAAGTTGAAAAAAAGATTGCTCCTCCCAAGAGAGGGACACATCAATTCAGTGGAAAACTGGGGCACAGACACATTAGGAGTTCTGGACCCAGAATCCCTGGAGCAGGAAAACAGGTAAATCAGAGCCCAGTTTGTGCCCAGTGTTGGCCATGCTGCCCTGTCACTGGGGTTGGGAGGCAGCTGAAGCCAGGTGGGCGAGGAGCAGAGCGGCTGTGCGCTCTCTGAGGTGGCCAGATGGCAGGGAGCAGCCTGCTGGGCATGGTAATGGCCAACCGAGGCATGGGCACTTTTTGCTGGAATTTGCTTTCTGTTATCAGGGCGCCAGGTGACATGGGTCATCTTCCGCTTCAAGCCAAGTTACAGGACAACAGGAGAAATTACCACCTGGCCAAGACACCTCGGTGAACAGCTCGCACACGGCTGAGCCACGGGTTCGTCCTCCCGGAACAAAACTCGAGCTTGTCTGATTTTAAAGGGCTCCTACTGTCCAGCCCTGTGCAGGCCTTCACGGGCTGAGCCTGAGGCCTGAGCTTTGCAGCTGACCCCGAGAGCTCTCATGCTTGCTCTGCAGACTGTGACTCCATCCCAACCCACTCGGCTCTTTGCCCACTCCCCACCCACCCATTGTCTTGTGTGCAGCTTACTTATGGAAGGCTGGTAGTGATGGATTTTGCAGGCGCTGAACAAAGAGACTTCATGGAGAAGTCATTTTATGTTGAAAAAAAAAAAACGGATAAAGTAGGATGCTGTGTTGGAGGGGGTAATAATAAACTTACCACAAACACTGGCAAGCTTCTCCACCAAGTAGCTTCTGTGGCTGTAAGAGCTACCATTCAGCTAAATGGCCCCCTTCAAGATTAAAGGCAGTGTCCTCGTCCCCCCCCCCCGGCTGCCCCCAACTCCAAGGCCCTGTACCTTCTAGGCAAATGGCAGTTGCTACACAGCAAAACTCACAGAACTGAAGAGGACCTT
The DNA here is from genome assembly GCF_011064425.1 of Rattus rattus. Classification (NCBI taxonomy): domain Eukaryota; kingdom Metazoa; phylum Chordata; class Mammalia; order Rodentia; family Muridae; genus Rattus; species Rattus rattus. The sequence continues at coordinate 56,122,406 of NC_046163.1, read as the reverse complement.
CTGGTAAGGTATGCTTCCCCCTCCTCCTTAGGGACAGAAGGCCCGTTGTAAGTGGCAGGTGTTTGCGGTGGGATTCTCCACCCACACGTTTTAGTAACACATATTAACATTTGTACGTGTCTGGGGGCAAACCACTGCGGAATTTAAAACTGAGCAGATCCCTATCAGGGCAACTCTGAATCTCTTTTGTATGGAACTCCAAGTTGGAGGCAACAAAGTTTCAACCATGACTGGTGGGAGATTTGACTCAGGGCAAAAGGCTGGTTCTTCCCCCTCTGAGGTCAGTTCTTTGTCATCCATAAACTCAGCTTCAACCACCCAGAGGATCCCTTGGGTATCATAGAGTCAGGGGTATTGCCAAGGCAGAAGGAGAGGACCCTGAGGGTAAGTATTGAGATAAAAGGAGTCTTCCAAAGAGGCCCAGAGAGCCTGGAGAATCCATATGTAAACCAGGAATGAAGTGTGTACACATCCCTCACTGTCCTCTGTGTGTGCACATCAGAGAGGTAACCCGAGCTCTAACTCAGTGAGGGTCACTGAATGAGAGAAACCGCCAGGGCAGCTCTACACACAAACTAAGGGATGGGTGTGAAGAAAGGCCAGCCGAGAGCTGGGGTTGGAGAACACTCCCTGCAAGACAGCTCTGGGGTACAGCCTAGATCCTTGCCCTGGGTCATATCAGTTGGTCACTTAAAGACGTCTGGGCAGGCTGCAGTGTATGGAAAGGGCAAGGAAGGCTCTCAGGTGACAGAGGAGAGGAGGCTAAGTCAGATGAGTGCCTTTCCCCTAGCCTTTCTGCCTCTTCTATTGCCAACTCGTTTCCCTCTCCTAGATCATGTTGTGGTGCCTTCTCTCCACCAAACAGCGGCCACAGATGCCATGTTCGCCTGGCTTTCAGTGTGGGAATGACGATGACCCACAGTTCAGCATGGCCCAGAGGCCAAAGTGAACCCGGTCCATGCTTCTCCATTTTAATGTCCTCTTGCACTATAGAGGCAGCTCATAAAAACATGGCTGTAACATTGGCAGGGCTGGGCTGGGCAGGGGCTTTGCATTCCCAGCCAGTACCCAGGGAAAGCCCTGTTGCTGGTTGGAGGCCCTCACTGAAAACGAAAAAAGAGAGCTCAGCAGTCTTTTTGAAAACATCCGAGACAGGGGCTGGATGCTGTCTGTCATCCGGAGTCATTCTTAGAGATAAGAACACCCCTCCTCCCCCAGCATCTCTGATAGCTGAAGCTTCAGAAAGTTTGTTCATGAGAAAGGACACGGCAGGTCAAGCTGGAGCCACCAGCTCAGCGCTGAGGCCAGATGGTTCCCAGGAGGTCCTGATGGCTCCTCTGGTAGCCCTGGGCTTTGGGGATGGCAGGATGTAGGCTCAGGGTTGGGGTTAGCCAAGGCAAACTCTACACTGAGAGCCGACACTGACCTTGTCTCATGGTTGTATCTCTGCTCCAATTCCTCCAGAGCTTCCCCAGTATCTCGGGATCTTAGCTCTTTCCTTTTCTCTGTAGAAATCCTTTCTCCTATAAAAAATTCTTCATGTACCTCCCTCCCCGCAAGACAGGGTTTCTCTATGTAGCCCTGGTTGTCCTGGAACTCCCAGAATCTGCTGGCCTCAGATCCACCTTCCTCTGCCCCCTGAGGGCTGGAATTACAGGCATATGCCTCCATGCCTGGCATTCTCCATGATTTTAAGAAGGACAAAAATCTTTACCCACAGAAAGGAAATTGGGGTAGCGTCAAATAACGTCCTGAATACCGTGTGGTTTCGTGTATCCTAGGAGATCATTATAAGAATTAGACTCTACCTAAATAGCATGACTTCCTGTCCCAGCAGAGGTCATGGGTCCCCAGACAGCAAGTGGTTTGGTCTAAGACGAGTCTTCAAAACATCAATTTTTTTTTCTATTTTTTGGAGACAGCTTAATGTGAGTCATGCTGGCCTGGAGCTCACTATGTAACTGGAGATGACCTTGAACTCCCAACCTTACTGCTTCTACCTCCTGGGTGCTAGAACTATAGAGAGTCACCACCACCATTCCTGGGTTTACGTAGCACTGGGTATTGAACTCAGGACTTCATGCATGCTAGACAAGTACTCTACCAACTGAGCTATGTCCCCGGCCCAAGAATGTTAATTCTTAAAGTCAGTATGAGGTCCCACCACGATGAATCAGGAGAACTCAGGATGCTAGACCGGGTGCCATCTAGATAGTAGTTCCCATTCTAATGGACCTCGAAAGACCTGGAGCTTTAGAGGTCAATGCCAGCAGTCCATCATTGGTTGTTTGCAAAGCTGTCGAGGAGGGAAACAGAAGATAAGCCTCCCAGGGAAGAACCAGTCTCTCCCTGTGGCCCTGGCATGACCCCAGGCCAAGGCCAGCCTGTGAGAGTTGACATCAGAGCTGTAAAGCTTGAGACTTCCTCATCTGTTCCCAGGGAACAGAACGGAGGTGCCGTTCCCGAGAAAGCACACACGAACAGACATTAGCCTCTACCAGCTGCTCCTGCAATTACATTTAAATTCACTTAGGCTAATTTCTCACACTTGATAAAAGCAGTTGTCTGTCCAAGTTATTCCCACATTCCTCCACTCCAAACACACTGTGCAAACCACCATGGCCCGGTGAGGGGGATCGCCCACTCCTTGAGTCTCTAGCACCCTCCATCCCCCTGTGCTTGGGACAGCTTCTGGCTTCTGCAGTTTTCAGTCAGTCGGGAGCTGAGAGTGTGGCACAGGCCTATTAGCATAAGATGCTGTGATTCATTGACTCACAGATTGTAGATCAGACTAACATGGGGCTTTAATTAATTATATTAATTTTAGGGGGAAAAACAACAAAACTCAAGAGTCTGTGGTGCTTCATTTACTGAGAAGCTCCAAAATGTCTTTTATTTTTAACCACTGCCATAAAAACATCTTCACTGAAATAATGTAAAAAAATCAAGGAAGGGCCTATTACTCAGCGTGATCACGCCCTTTAAAAGGCTTTGACATTTTCTTTATTTTTCTAAGGCTTTTTTCTTTTTCTTTTTCTTTTTTTTTCTTCTTTTTTGAGGAAAAAATATGTATATGAGCTATGACATACACATCCATGCGTGGCACACACCACACCACATCTTCTCTGTTCTGCTGTACTCTGCAGGCCCCGGTTCCCAACCAGGTGTTGTCCTCACAGAGAGAGATTAGCTTGCATTTAGTTAGCTCTGTCCCAAAGAATGTTCCATGCTAGAGGACTCTCAAATTCTCGTTACGAACACACCCGCGTAGCCCACTTTTCTTCCTTAGTCATTCAGTGCTTACCCTGTGCCTGGTGCCCCTGAAGGTGTTGAGAATGTGAAGACGAAGTCGGCAGAGCTCGGGCCAGAAGGGACGGAAGTGGGCGTGGTTTGTTGTGTGATGGAGGGAAGAACAGGGCAAGGAGGGAGCGCTAGGAGGCATGGGAAATGAGGGGAGACAGGAAGTAGTGCTGCCATGAAAGTCTGGAACGTTCTATCCGTGGAGTGGTTTGAATGAGAAGTGTCCCTCCATAGGCTCAGATATTGGAACGTGAGGACCCCAGTTGACGGTGTCGTGTGGGAAGGTGGTGCAGCCTTGCTGGAGGAGGTACAGCAGTAGAGGCTGAGAGTTCAGATGCCACTCCGCTTCCAGCTCACCCTCTACTCTCAACTTCCTGCTCCCGCTCCCACGCCTGCCACTTGCCGCAGAGCCTCTTCCACTCCGGGATGGATACAGCCTTCTGTAAGCCAAAATGGACTCCTCAAAGAGTTGCTTTTGGCCCTGGTGTGTTTCATCACAGCAACAGAAGAGTAACTAATGCACCTCACTGAGCTGACAGCACCGAGAAGTTAAAAGAAACATGAAGAAAGATAAAGAATACGACGATGAACGTGGTAGCCATGACTCTAGGGAGGAAGGAGGCGAAGACAGAAGAAGGACACCAAAGAAAAAGGATGTTAATAGGACACCCAGAAAATACAGATCACATTTTAGAGTTAGTAAGGTATGTCACCCTAACTGCTGGATGTTGTTGGTCAACTCTGTTACTGCACCAAATATCTGAGGTAGAGCGAGTATACATTGGTTCACAGTTTTGTGGATTGCTGGCCGTATTGGTTCCAATGTGTTTGGGCCCGTGGTGAAGTAGACACATGGTGGGAGACACAGTAAAGCAACATGATTTACTTCATGGTCAGGGAGCAGAAGTGGGAGGAGGTAGGGGGTCAGCGTTCCATAGTTTCCTTTCAGGACATGCCCCATGAGTAGAAGTCCTACCAGGCTCTAATCCTTATGGGATCTGTCACCCTGCCCATTACAGCTATACTAGTAGGTACTAAGTACTGTACTTAGGGGTGCACAGCCCTGCTGGGTACTAACTACTGTGTTGGCCTTTGGGGTGCTTTTAAGGTCCAACCTAGGGTAGATGCAAAGTCATCTGTATTTCCATAAAGCAGAAATAAAATATATCTTAAGATACAAAACACAGCATGAACACACACACACACACACACACACACACACACACACACACATTTTTTTAAAGATGAGACCTCCATGGACCACATTTAAAGGCACATGGAAGAAAAGTACAACGTAGAGTTGGCTTCTTCGGAGACAGACTCCTCCCCACTTCTAGCACCAGTTGGTTTGTTGTTGTTGTTTTTGAAATAATTTATTTATTTCTGCTTTCACATAAAAGGTGAGCATTATTGAGTGCTTCCTGGGGAGGAATGCCCAGCTTGACTTTTACAGATAACGTCTGTAAGTTAAGATTTCCACGAGCGACTCCTCTGCTTCAGTTCATTTGCTCGAGTGGCTGAGGGCAGCACTCATGGTCCATGGGTCAGTATGAAAGGTATATCCACGGCTACAGGTGGACCCCGTCCTTCTGGGCTTTCATGGAGCCCTCGTTGCACAGGTGTGACTGTAAATCACTTAGATGGGAAGGCCGGCAGGTTCTACTTAGTCAGAGTTTTCTTGGCTTTTCTCCACAGTGTTTCTGTACGCCGAGCATGGGGCAGGACTCCTCTGGAATGAGGAAGGTCTTATGACATACTCTCCTACATGGGTGTGCCAGAGAGGTTCTTGATGGTCATTTCTGAGACAGAAAGATGCAAAAATATCAGAGTTCATATGATTTGCCTTGGTCAGGAAAGAGAAATTCCCTGCTAAGGGGAGGGATCTATGAGCCAGGAACCTCAAATGAAAACCAAATGCATATGTTATGATATCATGGCCGAATGAAGCTGAAATCCAGAGGTATACCATATCCATGAATGAGAAGACCTGATTTGATAAAGGTACGGATTGTCCTTAATTGATTTGTAGGTACCATGTTTTCTAATCTTAACCCAAATCTCAGCTAGACTCTTGTTAGCTCAGTGGGAAGACAGATCGGCAGTGGAATAGAACATGAAAGGCAGAAAGGGACACTCAACACCTGTCAGAGGTTCACAGTTGGTTTAAGGGAAAAAGAACAACTTGACAACAACAGTCTAGGTAAAGACTTAAATGTGATGGTAAAATGTAAGATTTCAGAGAGTAATAACAGGTTATCTTCATGGAGGGAGTATATGCAATCTCTCCTTGAGACTCAAGTATGAGATATGTGTGAGTTTATTACATTACTGCTAGGATGTGCCACTGTAGGTAAGGGCCCTTGTCACCCAACCTGACAACCTGAGCTCAGTCCTCAGAATCCACAAGATGGAAAGAAAGAACGGAGTCCTAGAAGTTGTCCTCTGTCCTCCACACATGAGCCATGGCACCAGCACCCACACCCACCATAAACAAGTGCAAAATGACTTTTAAATAAATAAAATTAAATCAAAACACGTGTCTGTCAAAAGGTACAGTGAACATAGTAGAAAGTCAAATCCAGGGAGGGCTAAGCTGTAAAAGTTTTATATCATGAACACCATGAGGTATTGAAACTACATAATAAACTGAAGATAAATCCAGAGTGTGTAAAGAACGACTACAACTCAATTTTAAAAATTATTGAGCAACTGTGCAAACCCCAGCAAGTTACTCAAGAAGACATTTAAATGACCAATCCATATGTGTAAAGACCTTTATTGCTAATGGGGGAAATGCAAATCAAAATCACAAAATGATAAAATACAAGGATACCACAAAGAGATAACTCTCAGGTAGGCAGGGGGTGATTTCAACAACACAGGTTGCTGACAACTCAGTTGGTAACGGTGTGATGTGTCATGCTAAGAAGCCTTGTAATCTGCTGGTGAGGGCTGGGAGAAAGCTGAGGTAACTGCCTTGGAAGACAATTGGATATTACCCACTATGGTTTAAGAGGGACCCATAGGTCAGCACGTCCAGGGCTCCCATCATAGAGAAACATACGTGTGCGCTCAAGCTCCTATGTACCAGGTAAACTTGTTTATCATAACTGAAAACCAAGCCAAATGTCCTTCTACAGGAAAGAATAAATACACCATTTAAAACCTTGGATTTAAATACGTTTAAAAGTTTTAATTAGCACATAGCAATCGCACTTATTTATGGCAAAACACCGTGATGTTTCATTCCACGTAAGATATGGTAAATGTTAGATATGAGTAACCGGTGTATCGGTGTATCCCACCCCTCAGATCTTTATCTGTGCTGGGAACATTCACAGTTCCTTCTTCTAAGCTATTTTGAAAGAATCCAATCAGTGATTATCAATAATAATTATCATACACGAGAAGCCATGCATTCTATTCAATGGTACGTCTGCAGGCATTCACGATCCTTTCTCCATCTCTCCCTGCCCCAAGTCCTTCATAACCTCTGGTGACTACCATTCCACTCCTTACTTCCATGGGATCCATTTCTTGGCCTTGACACATAAAAACCACATACAGTATTTCTCTTTCTGTGCCTGGCTTATTTCACTTAACACAGCGTCCTCTAGCTCCATCTATGTTGCTGGAAATGTCAAAATTTTTTTTAATGTCAAAATAATACTCCATTGTGTGTCTATATATAAATCACATTTTCCTTACATAAATTGGGTATTCTTGCAAAGGAAGACCAATTATCAATATAAATAAATGCATTATTTGTAACAGGGCTGAACAGCAGACTAAGATTACATGCTACGGGCTGAAGAGATGGCTCAGAGAGCTGGCTGCTCTTCTGAGGGCCCAGGTTTGAGATTCTGAGCACTCATCTGACTGCTAACAGCCTCTGTAACTCCAAATCCAGATTATCTAACTCTTCTGACCTAGTGGACAACACATGCATGTTACATGACATGAAACACAGATGTCCACGCAGGTAAAAATCCACATGCAAAATTAAAAACAAATAAAAAGTACACACAGTAAGGTTTCTATTCATGTTCCTCCTGCTTTTGTCTCTTCAGTTTTATTCTAACCTGGGTCAGTGGCCCTAGGCAAGAACTACTACTATTTTTCTGCTAAGCTAGCATAATAGTAAAATAATTAATGGCTAGTTGGCATAGATTAGGGCATCTCTTAACCTTCATTACGGGAGCTTCTTCTTGTAGATCACACAACACAGGGACCCACAAATGGTCAAGACTTTGAGGTGCTCAGCCCTAAATCAACACCCCTCCCTTCAAGGCTCAGGGATCTTCACAAGAAGAGGAAGCCGAAGGATAGCAAGAGCTCTGGCTCTTATAAGGCTCTGGGTGGTCCACAGCCACAAGGCAATGGTTTTCTGGACACAACTGGGCAGTTACACACATGACCTCATGGCAGTTGTCACAGCATGCACAGGGCCTGTGAAAGTTCAATCAGGTGAAATCCTACCATGGAGAGGAGGAGGTAGGCACAAATTCCCAGCGCTAGCTGAGGATCTGTCGACAATTGAGAGTGGTTGGGTGAGGAAGAGTTAGTTTTCTTTAAGGCTGTGGCCCCTAGTAAGTCAACCACTTCCCAGGGCAGGCTCCACACTCAAGAGAATTTGGGCAACACAGGTGGTTTTAAGAAAATAGAGGGCATAAAACTGGGTAGGTATGGAGGTGCAGGGGGACTAAGAGGAGCTCTCTCTCTCTCTCTCTCTCTCTCTCTCTCTCTCTCTGTGTGTGTGTGTGTGTGTGTGTGTGTGCGCGCGCGCGGGTGATTAAAATGCATTGCATAAAATTTCCTAAAGAATAACATTACCTAGAAAGAATTTCACTCATTTACTATGCAGTGTATTATGTACTTTAATTTTTACTGAATAGTATATTTTTCAACATCTTAAAAAGTGCAGTAGAACTTGGGTCTTCCTACAGATTCCCAGTCTTCTGTGGTTACTCTTTCTTTTCATATTCATAGAAGGGTGAGGCGCCATTGTGGACAACTGTGAGGAGTGCAGCTCCCATTACATCAAATGCCTTCGGGAATCCTGACTATCCAGGCTGGGCCACTAGGCCACTACCACCCCTGGCCATAATGCTGCTGCATTCGGGTGATATCCCAGCCAAGAACAGGTGCTTCTTCCTGCTGCTCTCTTCAAAGCAGGGACTTAGCAGTTACTAAACTTTTTGATCATGCACTTCATCAGTGAATTACTTTTGAATATGCACAAATATATAAATATTTGCTTATTTATAATTTTTATATGTGTACCAATGTTGTTACCTAGCATTTCAAGGGAATGATAAGCCAATAATTGAAAATTGCTGGCTGGACGTTATGGATGCCTTTAATCCCAGTACTCAGGAGGAAGGCAGATCTCTTGAGTTGGAGGCCAGCCAGAGCTACATAGTGAGACCCTGTCTCAAACAAACAAACAAACAAACAAACAAAAACAATCTATAACAACAACAAAAATGCTAACATTCTTGGCATCATCTTGTCAAATTTGACTAGTAACTGCTATTTTTTCCCCTTAAATGTGTTTGCTGCAGAGCCATTTTCTTGGGAAAATTCATATTCTTTGTGGGAATCTTTTAAAAACCATTTGTCCATACTTAGGGCAAATTTTGTGAAAACAAGAGTATGTAACCCATGCAGTTACTCAGCTGCTGATGTGTAAATGACAGCAAATCCTCAAAGATGGGAATAAATGACCACCAATTTATAACAAATTTCCACTAACAAAGTTATAACTTAGCATACCCAACGTTAGCCCCTCAGTGAGTGTTGGGAACTCGTGACATTGTATCATCCAAGGCTGTCACCATTGGAGGTCCTATTGGGAGGGTTGAGTAAGAAGAGAGTGCCATCTTCTTCCACACATACTCCTGTGGTAGTTGGCAAACCTCACTCCTGCTATCTTATGTGCCACTCCCAGGTAAACAAGATGAGTAAGAGAGCCTAACACAGAAGTCAGTCTCTAGCCAGAGACTTCATGGGCATATGACCTACATTGTCATTTGGGACTGCCTCTTTCTGAAAAGGCTCTCCACCCTCATTTAATGCCCTGCTGCATCATTCTGACATTTTATAGTTACTGTTAAACAAGAGACCACATACTTTTTTCTTATGTATCCTACAGATTATGTGGTAAATTTTGCCTTTGGGAACCTTATTTTTGCCAAAGATCAGTACCATCAGATTAGAGATTTGCTTTTAGCGTTGGGAGTAAAACCTAGGGCTACATGCATGCTACAGTTTCCCCTCCGTGAAAGAGGCAGGAGAGAAAGCCAACCTCCAGAGAAGAGTAGAGTGAACGGGGAACAGAGAAAAACAAACGAAACAAGAGCCCAGCCTGGATCCTTGACAACTCTCCAGTTCTTATTTGTGCTCTTGGAGAGGCCCCACTGCCTGTGGGTCCTGTGAGATGACCCAGTAACTTTTTAATAAATTCTCCTCTTGGTTCAAAACTAGGTCAAGTTGGTTTTCATTAGAAGACAAAAAAAAAAAAAAGTCTTCAAATCAGACAAAGGGACTGAAGGACTGGAAGGTGATGAGGCCTCAAGTCCCTTGGGGTCAGAAGCAGCACTGACTACAGTAAGGACCCTGTACTCTTGGTCTCGTGCTTAACTTTCCCTAAGTATTGCACTGACATTCAGATTATGAATTTGGACGGCAGGTGCCCCACATGCCGGGCTTTCTGCATTTACATTTATTTTCTTAGCATCTTGAAAGAAGGATGGAGCTCAGCCTGCCAAGTCTCTAAGCACCTTATAATAACCTATTCAGACATCATATGGAAGGATTAATTTAGCCCTTTCACACATCAGCACAGTAGCAAACACGGACTCTCCTTTTCATGTACCCAAGGCAGCCTGGAAATGTGAACTAAAACTGTGGCAAACTGTGGCTTTTCCTGACAATACTGTACTGCATTGTTTAATCCTTACAGCCATACTTAGGGTATAAATGCCGTTCTAGCAATTTGAGTGAGAGAAGACCATCACTTCAGCTTCTGGTCCTTTTCTCTCACCCCAACATCTGCTTTGGATGTCACTTGGCGATGAGGTACTCAGGACCCAAAAGATAAGGCATCCTGGATGGTCTCTGTGGTAGGACTCCACTGGAGAAGACGGATACAGCTTTAGTGAGGAAGTACATGAAGGACTTCCCAAAACAAGGTGCAGTGACTAGAGGGGGAGGCGCATCCTTATCTCCAAATTGGCGGTGCCTTTCTGAGAGTACAGGCATTCATTTTTCTTTGTTGACTTTGGTTTTGTTTGTTTATTTGTTTGTATTCCAGGCTGGGACAAGTCGCCTTCTCAACTCAGCCATAGTCCATGAATTGGTGTTTAACCCAAATCCCATTGAATGCTGTGGGAGAGAGTAGAGGAAACATCCCACACCCAAGTGGCCAGCGCCATGAACAAAGGGGAGTCTGGCGGTGCCAGCTCTTGGCTTGAGTTGAGCCCAGCGGGAATCTGAAGTCCCCGTGCCAGGGTGAGGGCAGCCACCGAAGCAGATGCTGGGCAGCTGAGAGGAACGATTGGTTTCAGACGCTCCAATTCCTTGTGGTGGGCACCTTCCTTCTCCTCTTGGTGGGAGGTTGGAGGTGGCTGGGGCTGGGCTGCCCACCGCTGGCCGCCAGCTCAGCTCAGCCTCAGAGAGCTGTCACCGGTCTCTGGCTCTAAACACATTTGTTAGGAAGCAAGACTGCCTACTTATGAAGATTTATGGAAAAGCCGACAGACATTAGGCTCTGACGCAGACCTCAGGTGAGCGCTCTCCCTGAGGTAGAGGGCTCAGGAATGATAGAGAATGATTTACTCTCCCCTCTGGCTTCGTCAATATTCCAGCCCTGGGCCTGGCCCAGGAGGAGAAGTGAGACCGAGGTACGGCATTCTGGCGGTGTTCACTCTTCTTCAGAGAGAAAGAGAGAGACTGGCACTTTTTGTGGCATCTCTCGCGGAGGGGGAAGGCCAAGATAAATGGATAGTTTCAAGGTCATTAGCTTCCTGAGCTCACCGGTTGCTTCCCTCTGCCAGAGGACTGCTTGGAGAGGTTACGGATGCTTTGTGGCTGGACCAGAGGAGCCCACATTTGGATCACGGGCCCTGGGACCTGCTGCCAGTGGAGAACCCAGACTCTGGGCCCTGTGAAGTGTGTTTTTCTTTCTCTCAAAAGTCAGCTCTGAGAGAGCGTGGGCCATCAGACAAGGGGCCTGCTCTCATGGAAACCTCCAGAACCTGTGTTATAGGTAGCAGTCAACATAACACTGACGTTCAGTCTTTCTCATTAAAGATTGAAAAATATAAATGAGAAATGAAGGTGGGTTGGGGCAGGGGGTGCTGCCAGGGACCAGAGTTAACCTGGAAACCAGGACAAAGGGCAGGGGATGAGGGTAGGGAGACTAGGAAACCCATTCTTACCTCATTCTGAATCTTCAACGTTCTCTTGGCTTATACCACATACACCCTCACTTCTCCTTCGTGAGTTTGGTTTGCATTGTGGCCTTAAATGCTTGATAGGGAGGCGGTACGGAGTTAAAACTTGCGTGTACTCATAGATCTCTAAGTTTGTCTTCATGGCCTGAAGTTGCACACGCATGCATTTTGACACCGCTAGGTACCTACTTTGTGCTTCTCTTGGTGGACAAGTGTGACTTGTGTGCATGTCTTCGTATATTATCATAGAACACATTATCTCTTCTTCTAGCATGGGGTGTGTGTCAAACTCAGGACCTTGCACTTGCCAGGTAAATGCTTCATCACACAGCTGCCGCCTCAGCCTCCACCATTGCTGTCTCTTGAATGGTTGAGCAGATCATTCTAGTAATGTCATAATGAGCAAAGTCATTCCATGATTTCTGGCTATCCGGGTTAGACATCCACACCTCTACATCTGTCTATGATTCCATTGCTGTCTGCCCTCCTAGACTAGATCACATGCTCATTACAGTGCAGGATGGCTGCCACTGTAGCCCAGGCTCCGTAGCTTACAGAACAGCTCACTTACTCGCGGATGTGCGCGTGTCCTGTACGTTTGGACAGCTCTGTAGTACTATGTCTTCATCATCGAGGCACCGTATTGAGTACATAAAAATCCATGTCTTTGGATTATTTATGTATTTTTAATTGAACCCCCAGACGTTAAACAATTCATCTTTGGGTAGTCTTTGGTTCTCTCTCTCTCCCTCCCTCACTCCAGGGCATCAAACATGCTAAGGAAATAGTCTACCTCAGACCAGAACCATGCCCTCAGCCTTTCTAAGCTATACCTTCAAGAGATTCAATTGTCTTTGCATCCTTGCTACCTGCAACTGTTTGGTTCTCCAAGAACTGGAAAGCAAACCCTGATGTGTGGAGTTGGTAGAGGGTACGGATGAGGGAGGAGGTGTTTTGTCTCATCGAAGTCACCTTGAATGTTTATTATCCCTTATTTGTTCTCACAAAGGCTGTCCCTTTCACCTCTCGTTTGCCCTACCTGCCCTTTTCTCCACAGTCATTTCCCATCTGCCTTCATGCACGCCCTGCTTCCGTTCCTCGCCACTTGTGGCCTAGTGGAGCATCCAGCCTACCGTGTGGTTGGCAAATGACCGCCCCCACACACCTGCCGCCCAGTAGAATGGCCCAGAAGGGCGCTTGCTACCAGCCAGTTAAAACAAGCTCTACTAAGACTTGGCCTCCAGACATGGCATTTCCGGGCAGGAAGGCTTACTGACTGCTGCTGCATGCTGAGACCTGGCTATTCTCCAACCTGGACTTCAGGATTCCCTTAGTGGGCTGCTGGAAGTGGAAGGGGAGGTTGTGAGTGCAGTCCAGGCTGTCCACCTGGCTTAGCATTCTAGGTATGGAAAGGCAACATTATCTGCAAGACTGCATTATCTCCAGAGGGACCTGGGTCTGAGATACAGAAAACCATGAAAATGGTTGCCTTTCTCCATCCCAAGGACTTGATCACTTGGCTTGCACTGTGACCAAGAGGGACATGTGTTCCCACACGCTGTGCAGGACTGATACATGTACCAGGGCAATTTTCCTCAGGTGAGGGCTAGAGTTGAGGGGTCGAAGAGCCAGACCAGAGTTTTCTTCTGCCTGGCTTGGTTGATGACAAAGGGTATTAGTAACGAAGCACACACATGAGGAGCTGCTCAGAGTGGGGCATAGAGGAATATGGAGTTTTCATGCCCTCTCCAGGACCAACACCCTCCATCAGCTCCAAATTCAAACCAGAGTGTTCTTGCCATGTGGAAATGTCCCAGGATCCTAGACCCCAGAGACTGGGTGTCTCCCAAGGAGTTGATCACTTTGGAATGTTACTGATCAGCAGACACTGATAGGCAAAGTGAAGTAAACAACCCCCCTAGTAACAGTGTCCCCATGGCTCTGGGTACCACTTGGTAGCCTCTATACCACTTCGATCTCTCTATCACAGTGGGTTTGCGATGCCTTTAAATGTTTTATCTAAGTAATTGCACTTGCAGGTATTGGATGAGACAGTAGTTAAAGGACCTGACAGGTTTCATCTGGAGCATCCAGTCACTTTTCTCAGTGGCATAATAACCTTCACACCCCAGAAAGGCAGATGGCAGAAAAGGCTTCACTAAACAGGTGCTGAACAAAAGACCATGCCACAACACTTCCATGACGGGGAGACCTTGATCAAGGAAGAGCTGACTGCTTGTAGAGGCTGAGGCTGAGGAGACACACAGACAGCTTGGAAGCCTGGACTGAGGCATGCTGTCCCCTGCCTGGATGCTCTCCCTCATTCCTGTTGCATAAGGTAGCAATGACCAATTTCTGCTCATTTTCTTATGACTACAACAGTCTGCTTTCTGTTGTAACTGAATGACACAGGTTGGATGATTTATAAAGAATACAGGTATGTTTAGTTTGTGAGTCTGTGAGGCTGTGCTTCAGGAAGGCTGTCTTGTCCATGAACTTGCTTCCCTCAGACAAGATGAGCATGTTGACTTGGGTATATGTCCCTTTTATCTCTCATAAAGCCACAGCACCATCATAGGGCTCCCACCCTCATGACCTCACAAAGATCCAACCTCTGTCACATATAATGTTGGGGATTAATTCTTAACATGACACCTCTCATTAAAGAAGCTTCTCTTTAGAACAGATGAAGCCCATTAGGGAGAGCCACAAAGCCCCTAAAAATGCAGTTGTAGAACTTGGTCCTGACTCCTGACCTGAGGGATCGTTTCAGAAGAGATGGTAGAAAGGTGGTGAGAACCAGAGGCACAGGAAGGTTCGCTGTGTCTCTCAGGAGTTGGCTCAGAAAAGCTACACCATGCTGGGGAGGCTTTCTTGTTGACGAGCCCTCTTTTCTTATCATATCATAAAGTTTCACCAACATGGCTGCCTAAGCAAACAAAACAAAGACAACATCAACAGACGCTAATGTGAAAAGGATGAGCTCAGCCCTATACAAAGAACCTATAGGTAACTAAGAAAAGAGAAGTCATGTCCCCCAGGGTAGACGACATTGATCAATTATGTTTTGACTGATTATTTAATAACAATCAGTTATTTAATTCTGAGACTGGGGGATCATTTCAGCCCTGAAAACATAAACATGCAAGTAACATTGTATGGACTGAACAGGTTATATTTATATATTTAAAAACACACACACACACACATATACATACACACACACACACACACACACACACACACATATATGCCATACATATATACAGACAGAAAGACAGACACACTACCACCACCACCACCAACAACAATTAAAGAAAATGGTCATGACTTTGAGAGACAGCAAGGGAGGGGTTGGAGAGAGAAAGTGAGAAAATAATATAACTATAATCTCAGAAGATAAATTTCAAGAAGTGTTTTAAAAGAATCAAATGTGACTATAGCAAGAACCAAAATTGAGACCTCATGTTAAAGGAACATGGAGAACTTTGCCTCTGGATAACAAGTATCAGCCTACAATTGGCGTAAATTCTGGGATCTTTCTAGAAGAGATTGTTTTTTCCTCCACTAAGGACAGACACATCACCTGCTCCTGACAGTATTATCCATCACGCGGCCTTTGTATAGCTTTGTGCTGTTCACAGAGCTCTTGCATGGACGTGACCTTCTTTGATTCCTCCCACAACTTCATGGCCATGGCTATCACTTTGTATGTATTTGTGCAAAATCCAAGAACAGAACAACCTTGTCCTCTTCATGAACACATGGCCTGTGAGAGACAGAGCTAAGGACAGCCATCTAGTATTTCCCCTAAGAGATCAACACCAGGGATGGATGGAAAGTCCTGGAGAATGCAGTGTCCTGGAATCTTACAGTCTTACATCGCTGAAACATAATGCCACTCATCCGTGGCAAGAACGTTAACTCCCCATCTTCTTCAGAAGAAAAGAACAGAGGTATTTGGAAGAGGAACAGAAGGCTGGGGATGAGGCTGAGTGATCAAGCACCTGCCTCCCAGGCTCAAAGCCCTGGGTTCCATCCCCAGCACCACGATAAAAACATTCTAAAAATTACAATAATTAAAGATAAGCTGGGGGTATGGCCATCTCTACTCTAGTCAGTAATCAAGAGTGAGGGCAAAAGATCTGAGAGGGTGAGTGTGGGACCCACTAAGAAAGAAGAAGTCCTATGAAACTACAGAACCACACACAACTACTTCATCAGAGTCAAAAAAATGGCCCTTATGCTGTGGTCATCCTCCTTAGCGCAAGGGATAGGGTTTCTGTTTTGAGTTTTCTTGACTTTGCTCACAGGTGCTTGAGTTGACCACCCCATCCCCAATGTCATGGAGGGATGGGGACTAGAGAGAGCTGCTCAGTGAAGCGACTCGACCCTGGTAGCTGAAGGTAAGTTGGCAGGGCTCCTCGTGGCCTGAGCTGCTGAGGTAACACGCATGACTGCTCCCGGCAGCGGCCCAGACTCCGAGCAGGGTTTGGCGCCCACAGCCTGGTCTGTTCACAGTCGGGCTTCTAGTTCCGGCTTTTGCTGAAAGCTGTTACCTTTTTTTTTTCCAGAGTCTTCTCTGCTCATGGTGTCTTTATTGTTCTATAGGAGAGATGAGGCTGAGCGTCCCAGGTCTCTGCTTCCCAACATCCAAGTTATGAACTCATCCATAAATCAGTGGAGATCACTCACGTGCTTAGGGACTGTAAGCTCTGCCCATGCTAGGCTCTGCAAACACAGGACACACACCCCTCCCCCACAAGGAGTGCTGAGATTTATCTAGGTCAAAGCAAGTGATGGGCAAAGAATAAAGAAACAAAGTTCTGAGAGCCACTGTACCCCTGAGACAAAGACAGCTTTTTTGGGCCTGTGGTCTGCATGCCTCTCAGGATAGCTGTGAATGAAGCCAAACTCATAAACATAATTAAAACTTTATGAGTTGGTTTTTGATACTATTTTTTTCCACTTTTTATTAGCATACAAGGTATTGGATATCTTTGTGGTGTTTTTGAACCAGACGATTTTTCTTTTGTAAGCTAACTGTGCAATTCTCAAACACAAACCTTGTAAATGAGCACACCACATCGAACTGTCGAAAGGGTAGATGCCTGCAGAGTTAGAATGTCTCCCAAAGGCCATGTGAAAAGGCTCTGGTCACCAGCTTTTGACTCTGTTGGGATAGAATGACACCTTAGGATTTGGAAGGAAGTTAGGTTATTGGGAGCATGTCGTTAGAGTGGATATTGGGACCTCAGCTCCTCTTCTCTCTGTTTCGTGGAGTCATGAGTATGTCTTCTTTGTCATGGACCTTTGTCATGGACTCCCACCACAAGGTACTGTGTCCTCATAGCCCCAAAGTCACAGAGCCAAGTAACCACGATCTAAAGCCAAGAATTAAAATAAACTTTCCCTCCTGTCTTAAAGTTTCTATTGCTGTGAAGAGACATCATAACCATGGCAATCTGTACAAGGAGAAAACATTTAATTGGGGCTGGCTTACAGTTCAGAGGTTCAGTCTGTTATCCTCATGGTAGGAATCATGGCAGCATCCAGGCAGACATGGTGCTAGAGACATCTACATCTGGATCCTCGGGCAGCAGGAAGACAGAATCAGCCTCTGGGCCTGGCTTGAGTTTCTGAAACCTCAAAGCCCACATCCCCAGTGACACACTTCCCTCAACCAAGCCATACCTCTTCCAATAAGGCCGCACCTCCAATAATGTGCCTCCCTATGTGTCTACGGGGGCCATTTTCATTCAGACCACCACACCCCATTATAACTTGTTTGTGGCTAGTAATTTGTCACAGTGATGTTATATAAATGAATGCAATGCCCATGAGGTGACTTTGTATTTTGTGTCTTCAGGGAGGTGACACATGTAACAAACTGGAAGGGGGTTTGGTTCCTTAATGTCTAATGACATTTGCTCCAGACTTTCTTGATCTTGCAGTCCACCTAAGGACCTCACAGAGTAAGGAAGGCCAGCAATCTGCCCAGTAAGGAGACAGACAGGGGAAAGCCTGCGAGACGGGCACCATCATCTCTACTCTGTGCATACAGCATCGTGAGGCCTGAACAGGACGAGCAGCCCACAGCTGGCCTCACAGCGAGACACCTGGTAAGTGTTTGAACTCGGTAGCAAAGATTCTCCAAAAATAGACAGAAAGGGAAGGTATGGCCAGTTGTTGCACTTGACGCCGTATTCCGGGATGCCCCCAGGACTTGGGGAAAGTGACTCAGCAGAGCTACTCTGTAGAGAGACTCAGGAGGAAAGGCAGTGTCAAGGATTGGCTATGCGGAGTCTGTCTGCCTTTCTCCATGCATTTATGGAGTGCTCACAGAGAAGCGAAGCTTTGCATCGTGTCCCTGTGTGGGGAGTGACTTGGGTCTGTCACAGCCTGCACTCGCAGGGTAAGAACTAAAAGAAAGGAGATGGAAACAGGGTAGGGGACCTGTTTGAGATTCACTGCCTCTGAGAGGAGGGAATTGTGGACTGGAGGTGGGGTATGTTCCAATTGAGGATGCACATTGGGAGGCTTTACTGTTAGCTGGAAAAAAGGCAGCGGGATACATCTTACTCATAACTGACTGCATTTTTTTTGTCCTGAGGGGAAACCCCAGGAACACATAGACTACCTTTCTTGCTTTACAGATGAGCAACCAGAAACATAAAGAAGTAGGAAGACAAAGAAGAAGAGAAGGAAAATGACAAAGAGGGGGAGGAGCAGGAGAAGAAGCAGGAGCAGCTAGAGGAGATGGAGCAGAGAGGGGGAGCAGCTGGAGGAGAAGGAGTAACTGGAAGAGGAGGAGCAGCTGGAGGAAGACAAGGAGCTGGAGGAGAAGGAGCAGCTGGAGGAGGAAAATCAGGAGGAGGAACAGCTAGAGGGGGAGCAGGAGGAAGAGAAGGAGAAGGAGCAAGAGGAGCTGGAGGAAGAGGAGCACTTGGGGAGGTGCAGGAGGAGTGGGAGCATCTGGAGGGGGAGAAGCATCTGGAGGAAGAGCAGGAAGAGGAAACCAATAGATCCAGAGCCACAGAGGTAATTAAAGATAGAGCAGGGTCTTGGCTGCTAACTTTTTTCTTCCTATCAAGAGCTGTTTCCACCATATGGTATTCATGAGGTACTGACAGAGGTCAGCGAACTCTTCCTATAAAGGGCCAGATAGACTCAGTAGGCCACACAGCCTGTTGTAACCCATCATAGCCACTGACAGCTCACAGACAAACGTGCATGGCTGTATTCCAGTAAAATGGTATTTGTCAAAGCAGGTGGCAGCCCGAGTTGGTCCACAAGCCATGGCTTGCTGACTCTGGTCTTGGTATTTTTCTTTCAAACATACCTCTGTGTTAGAGCCAGTGGTTGGTGTTTTGTCATCCTCCTAACATCAGGGCATCGGAGCAACCAAGGCTCTGGGCTGTGCCCTTCAGAGAGTGAACGGAAGAAGAATGGCAACAGTGTGAATCAGAACAGAAAGAAGTCACCCAAAGAGGACTGGAGAGGAGAGAAGGGGAGGGGAAGGAATGGGAAGTGAAGAGACCAGAAACGCCACCTTTCCAGTGCTGTAACAATCCTCCATGTAGGCCGCTGATACCTCTAGGATGGCTCACTGGGTAAAAGTGCGTGACAAGCCTGATGCACTAAGTTCAACCCTCGGACCCACAACTCACTCTCTCTTGTCTTCTGAAACCCACGTGTGCACGGTGGCATCAACACACACTCCTTCCCTCTCTCCCCAACTCTCTCACATACTAAATAAACGAACAAATAAATGAATGAATAAGATAAAAAGGGAAAAGACTGGCGTGTCCAGTGGTGGTGCGTGTAAACTTTCCAATCTCCACAGTCGACTTCTTCCTAATTTTGAGGGCATCCAGATCATAGCTATTCTAGAACTAACGTAGTTAGTCACGAGAACCCCCTCCCCAGAGCCTCCCCTTTACCCACTCAGAGGAAAACAGGCATATTTAACCTCAGTTTGCTGCTTAATCCTGTATGTCTGTGTAGCAAGTCAGCAGGAGATGTGGGCAATGAAGGTTCCTGAAGGACAGAGATGGAGGGAGAATTAATAGGAATCCCCAAAGCTCTTTGCTCAGACAATGCACAATGGCGTAAAGAGAAAGGACTTCAAGTCATTCGTGGTAGTAGTGCACACCTGTAATCCTAGTACTAGGGAGGCTGAGAGAGGAAGATCATGGGTTGAGGCCAGCCTAGGCTACACACTGTCTCAAGAAACAAAAACCAATGAACACAAACACAAAACCAGCTTAAAGGAACTTAATACCAGTACCGATGGGTTTGCATGGCTTTTCAGGTTAGAATCTAAAGACCTCATCATGATAGAGCGTCAAAGCAGCCACTTCCTTTTAAAGAGATATTTTAGGTTTGGATTATGTTTATATGTGTGAGCACGTGCACGAGTTCAGGTGTCCTCCGATCTCCGGGGTTATAGGCCTTTGTGAGGTATTCACTGTGCCTGCTGGACTTACGTCCTCTGTGAAAGGAGCATACACTCTAGCACTGAGCCATTTCTCCAGCTTCAAGAGGCCGAGTTCATCAGTGGCATGGTTTCGTCTGTAGACTTTGTGTCTTTCTGGTAGGAGATGCCTCTTCTCTTTCCAAAGAGGCATGGCTTTCAAGATGCCTAAGCCCCAGATTGCCCAATGAAAATACTTCTCAGTCTCGTGATTTTGGGATCACCTGGAAATATACGCAAGAAGAAATAAAGAGCCATGAAGGATATTCTTTAGTGCCCCGTCCAACTCTGAGGTGAGGATCTCTTCCACCTTTTATTACTCCACCTTGTTCAGAAGTGGACATTCTTGGAACCTAGAACTTGCTACAGTTCCCCTTGGTCCTTCTGGCCCCTTTCAGTACACTCAGGGGCAGGGAGACAAGAGGTAAAAACAACTGACAACAGACACTTTTAATATGCCCAATTAGATGACCCGAGTGTAACTTAGAGATAGGTTCAAGACAATTTGCCAGGATCCCTTTGAGAGCTCAATGTGGCAGGGGTAAGGGCCTGGAGGTGTAATTTAGAATGCTACACAAGTGTGTGTCGCTGGTCTTGGTGCCGACTTTCTGTGATTCAGTTGGCTTGCTCCAGGTCCCAATTTCGAACACCTAATGCTGTTGCTAGGGAACTTCTGGTACTCACAGTGTCTGGACCCTGCCTTCTCCCTTTTGGGATGGTTTTGACTACTCCTAGAGACACTTGAAATGGTTGCTCATCCCCATGACGTTATCTTAACTTAATTTGGATTCTGTGAAGTGGATTTTGATTGCTAGGAGGCTGATGCTTTTTCGTCTGAGTGGAAAGAATATGGAAACATTTCTTGCCTTGCCCTTCACATTTGATTGATACTTTTCACTTTGAAAGCTAATTATAACCAATGTGAAAGAAAAATGGGATTTAGAAATATGGGCTCTTTTCATGAATTTTCACTCTGAAAATTCGGGTCATCTGTTTCGTTTTCCCATACCTCAGTTTACTCACCAGCCAGGCGGCTTGCTGTGGATGTCAGTAATCTTCCTGTGGCTGTGACAAAATACCTGGGGAGATAAACTAAGAGAAGGAAGGTTTATTGGTTCAATACTCCAGGACTCTCAGTCTATTGCTTTTGGTGCTGTTTCCCTTGGGCCCCAGTGAGGCAGATGGTATCTGGGAGGCAGAGAGGGAACACAGGGGTGGAGTTGGGGGGAGGGACAGGGCGTGGATGGGGATGACCTAATGCCTTTCCACTGAGTCCTACCTCCCAAAATGTGTCTTTCCAACAGCTCCAGGGCTGGTGACACATGTCTTTTGGGGGCATCTCATACATAATTCACACATTCATCCTCTAGCTATGGTGTATTCCTTCTGACCTCCAAACACAGCAAGTTATGGGTCTGACTTGCTACCACCCATATTGGTCTAACAGGATCCCAGCCTGTTAAAGACCCCTTTGCTCAAAGCAGGAATGTTCGTGCCATTCCTGGCAAGTGGCAGTCAGTCCCATGTATACTATTCCTGGGACTGTAGACATCTATAGTCAAAGTATTCATTTCATCTCTAGATCCAGGTTGCTGTTGGAATCTTCCCCCCTCTCCCAGCCATCCTCCCGTGCCCTCCACCTGCGTGCCCCAGCCACGCTGCCTGAAGCAGAGCGAGGCAGACGGACTCTTTGTGCCATCATGAGTCTTCAGGTCTGATTGCTCCTTTATAGGTATTCTTTGCAAGTTGTTCGAGGTACGCAGAGGAAGACTGTCTCGAGAAGGGCAGACGCACCGTCGCATTTGTGGTGGTCCCTCCTGCTATTGGCAAGCTCTCAGTTAAACAAACAAAGATGTGTTCCAGTGAAGTGGGAAACCTGTAGGGTGCACTTGTTCAAAACATTAGGTTTCTGAGATGGAGGTAACCCCATTTCGGATTCACACATCACTACACCCTGCCTGGATGATGATTCTTCTCTCATCTGGAGTGTTTACACAGCTAATGAGATCACTGCATTTTAAAAGTCTGCCCAGGAAGCAAAGGGCCCGAGTCTGTTTAAGATTTCAACAGAGATCCTTTGGCTCCATTTGCAGCCATTAACACTTGACATCAAGAATCTACAGTACTAGTTAGGAAGGGTTTCTTGCTGTGTGACTCTTTCTCTCAGTGACTGAAAGAAATACTATTCATTTACTTGCTCAACTCATGTTTGTTGAGCGGCTATTGTACGTCATGGACCGCTGTAGACATTTATGCTATGTAACAGAGGAAAAAGAAAAGAGAGAAGGGGTTGGGTATTTGGCTCAGTGGTAGAGCGCTTGCCTAGGAAGCGCAAGGTCCTGGGTTCGACCCCCAACCCCGGAAAAAAAAAAAAAAAAAAAAAAAAAAAGAAAAGAGAGAAAAGGACACAAAGCCCCTGCTCTTATAATGCTGACATTCTGGGAAGGCAATCTTCTCAGAATGTGTAGCTTGACATTATAACAAATAAATTACACTGTCGGTTGATGACGTGGCTCTAGGTTCATCTCTAGCACCAGAAAAAAACATTAAAAGTAAGTAAGAAGGCAGATCACAGAGGCTGACGTGATGCTCAGGGCCTGCAGGTCTGCACTGGCTCCTACATGCTATGATTGGATTGTGTGGCTTTGGGGTTTTGTGGAGCTCCTGGCAGTGGGAGTTGGAGGGTGTCTCTGACTCTCTTGCTTGTTCTTGGGACCCCTTTCTCCCTAGTGGGCTCCTCGCTTACCCTTGACGTAAAGCTTTGTGTCTGCTCTCACTGTATCCTGAGGTACCGTGTTCTGTTGATGTCTCTGGGAGGCCTGCCATTTGGGGCGAAAGATGCGGGGTTGGGGGAGGAGAATAGATCTAGGGGAGATGTGGTGGAACTGGGAAGGGTGGAAGGGGGAGAAGCTGTGGTCAGGATGTGTTGTATAAGAGAAGAAAAATTAAAAAAAAAATAGAACAAGGAGAGCAGGCTGAGCAAGCTATGGGGAGCAAGCCAGGAAGCAGCACCCCGCATGGCCTGTTTATCAACTGTCCTCACTCTCTTTGGTGATAAACAGTGATATGGAAGTGTGAGACAAATGACCCCCCCCAATAAATAAGTAAAAAGTGGTAAGCTCTTTTTAAAGCTTTTAAAGTCATATGTGTGCAGGTGTGCATGTGTACGTGTATCTGTCTGTCTGTCTGTCAGTCTGTCTGTCTGTGTGCCTGTGTGTCTCTGTGTCTGTGCATCTCTCTCTCTCTCTCTCTCTCTCTCTCTCTCTCTCTCTCTCTCTGTGTGTGTGTATGCCTGTGTATGGTACACAGACCCATGCACATACATGTAGGGGTCAGAGGAGGAGGTTGGGTCTCTAACTCAATTGTTTTAGGTCTTATTCACTCCAGTCAGGGTCTTTTACGGAATCTGGAGCTTATAAGTGTTAGGATAGACTGGTTGGGCAACAAACATTGATGATCCCTGCCTCTCCTTTTTCCTGTCCCCCAGTTCTGGGGTTAATGATGCATGCAGACACATCTGGCTTTTAACACAGGAGCTAGGGGCTGGGACTCAGGTCCTCATGCTTATGCAGGAAGTGCTGTCACCACCGAGCCATCTCTTCACTCCCCAAATTGTGAGATCTTTAAAGAAGAAAACAACTGAGTCAGTTAGGGGCAGGCATACTGGGATGTAACTAGGGTACATGGCTTGACGGCTGAAGGTGATTTGGAAATGGAGCTTCTAAGACCCGGCATCAGGGCATCCTGACTTGGTACTGCATCCTTCACAGACCAGAGAGCATAGTAGCTGGCAGTGCTGGGAACCTGGATAAAAAGCAATCACCTGAAGGAAAAGATTGAGGAGAGGGAGGGTGGACTGTGTGGCTAGGAGTAGGGTGTCCAGATGGTCAATGTGTGTCAAAATGTGACAACTCAACCAAGGGATACACCAGAAATGACCAGACGGTCAGGAAGAGTCCAAGAGAAACCAAAATACAAAATGGTTGCCTTAAGTATTTTAACGGCCAGAGAGGGATCATGATGGGATAGACGCCTTTATCTGATTGTTATTATTGCTGTTATTATTTGGAAGGTTGGTTTGTTTGAGGCAGGAACTTTTTCTACAGAGTCCTGGAACTCGCCATGTCTCAGTCTCCCAAGTGCCGGGCTTACAGGCATGGGTCACAACATCCAGCAAGGAAGATTGCCTTTACTTACTTGTGTGTGTGTGTGTGTGTGTGTGTGTGTGTGTGTGTGTGTGTGTGTTGTGTGTGTGTACGTGTATAGATGTGGAAACCAGAGGCCGATGTGTCTTTCTCAGACTCCCTTTAAAATGAATGTGATTTGGTACACTACTGCTTTGGGTTGGGGATTTGATCCTGGTGGGAATTTGGGTGAGTGATATTTCTGCTCAGTTAAGAATATATGGTATCCATTGGAGAGGGGAGGAGGAGAGGAGAGGAGAAGAGAGGAGAGGAGAGGAGAGGAGAGAGAGAGAGAGAGAGAGAGAGAGAGAGAGAGAGAGAGAGAGAGAGAGAGAGAATGTGTGAAACTCTAGAAGATGGAGGCAAAACCTCAGGGTCAAAATCACAGCCCGAATGATTTGCCTACGGCAGGAATCATAGCGTTGACACAATATAACACCTCATCAGCACAGAAAGCAAGAGAAGACCTGCCAGGATATCCAAAGACAAGAAAAGGGTCAGGAAAGGGTTCTTACCTCTGTGGATTTTACTTGAGGGTGTAGTTAGCATATCTGTCATGGGTTCTGTATTCTGTACTGATCTGAGAGCAAACTAAGCCAGGGAGGCAAGTGAAGGAGATGCTCTCACTACATTCTCCGACTGAGCCTAGAAGGAGGCTGGCACCTTCTCCCAGTTTGTGTTGCAGTTCAATATGTCAGGAAGTGTATGCCTCAGGCCTAAATCCTAAGGAAGCTAATGGCGTGCTGTTTTGAATCTGAAATGTCCCCGTAGGCTCTGGTGTCAGTTCCTTGTCCTCTGGTTGCTGGTTGTGCTGTTTTAGGAGGCCTAGAACCTTTCGGGGGCTGGCTGTTGGGAGCAGGTCACTGAGAATAGGCCTTGGAAGGCTGTATCTACGTCTGGTTCCAGTTGCTCATCTCTTCCCGATCTGCTGGGATGTGGGAGCTGCACAGAGGCACTGCCCTGAACCCTGCCCTGTTTTCCCCAGCACAAGGGGCTGAAACCTCAGAAATCGTGAGCCAAGATAGTCTCCCCCCTTCTGTCGTTTCTGCCCTGTGTTTTGATCACGGAGACGCAACAGCAGCTAATACACTTGAGTAATGGACAGGATGTCGATTCCAAAACTTTCCTGATGGAGGACAGAGCCCTTGTCAGCAGACACCAACCTCTCAAGGATTCAAATCTACTGAAAGAGGGCTCAACCATCAGGGGCACACGCAAGGACCTGGAAACGCCTTATCTTTGAGTCCTAGAGGCCACCCTATGCTAGGTTTCCATTGTGGACTGTGGGCTGACTGGATGGCTCCTCTGTCACGGACAGCTTTCTGGGGACCCACATGAGTTCTGGGTGCCTAACTGTGAGGAGGTTATAGAGGAACCAGAGAGCTGGTGGGATGTAGTTCCTGGAGAAGCAGAACTGAATGAGTAGGATCCCCACCGCCTCTGTGTGATACTTTTAACTCTTGAGGGTTTATGGTTCAGACACCAGCCTCAGACACAGGTGTTTGGGAATCTATAAAAATGGATGAGAATTGAACACTTTATTGGCCTCCAAAGAAAACTATTAAATTGAATTAATAAAATTTCAATTTGTGGAAATGGCATCCTAATGACTGATTTAATTGCTAAGCTTAGTACAATTGTCCTTTAGTGTCCATGGGGGACCTGCTCCAGGACAATACTACCACATCTAAATCAGACATTCCTGTGCTGTACAAAATGGTACCACATTTACATATAAACATACAAAACCCTCAAATAATCTAAATCATCTCTAGATGACTTTATACATGCAGCATAGAGCAAAATTGCTAATGTTTTACTGCATTGCTTAAGGGATAATATAAAATAAATAAATTAAAGCCTATATGTGTTCATTATAGACACCCCCCCTCCAGTATTTCCCTCCCAACACGGCATGCAAAACTTCCAGATACGGACAACCGGCTGTTAATTAAATGACACATTTGAAACCAACAAAATCTATAGTTTTCTTTCTTTTTTTTCACAAGAATTCCTAAGCAGGCTCAAGAACTGCCAGGAAGCTGCCGCCAGTCATCATTTAAATTACTTGTAGCCAAAACATTTCCAAAGCAAAAAAAAAAAAAATATCATTTTAAAATGTATTTTCGCGGCAAAAGAAAAAAAATACTCATTAGATTGGATATGAGATGAGGGGTTAGGTCCGGAATTGAGAAGTTGTCAGCAAGGTTCTGACAAGCACCCACCCATTCTGGGCAGCCAGGCAGGCAAAAATGAAGCAGTAGCCCCACTGTGGAGACCCAGGTGAGGAAAGCCTTATGGTTCTATCTTCCCGTGGGCACCCCTGCCTCCCCCTCTGCCTATCACTCTGTGGCCTCCTTCATTTACTTCTGAAACTTTTCTGGAACAAATCCTCCCATAGCAATCCTTTCCAGAATGCCACAGTAGCAAGAGTTCTCAAAGGCTTTGATTGATGGGGTTTTGAAACATGCTCTCCTTTTGGTAATATTTATATTTGATCCCTTTTGGACCAACTGCACATAACTAGAGCTTATCACGTTGCGGAAATTACGGGAGGACTCGAAGGCACAGGAGCCCGCCAAGCCCCGGGAGAACAAAGATTAATACCTATCTGTGCCTTGCGGCCCCTGACCTCTGCTATCTGTAAATAATGTTTGGAAAGATGGGGCGCATCATGATCTATGATATGGTGGCGGCCATTCCAGTTGTTCTGTCTTCAGATGTGATTTATCATTCTCTATGGTGACACAAATCATGGCCTAACTTGATGTGCTGGCATGCCGGATCCCCGAGTTTGCATCCTAACATTTTAAACCTGAGTTAGACCTCACTGCCTGCTTCAATTCAGAAATAGGCTGCAAAAAAAAAAAAAAAAAACCACACTTTGCGAGCATTTTGGTTCCGCCGCTGGCTGGGAGCAGCAGTTCCTTTCCAGCCCTGGGAAGGGCCAATGAGAAGGCATACGAATAGTGAAATGATCGATTTTTTTAATTTAATTTTTTTCCATATTTCTTTTACGGGTCTGAAGAGATGATTTAGCAGTTAAAAGTGCTGCTTGCTCTTTCAGAGGACCTGGGTTTTATTAGCACCCATGGTGGGTGGCTCACGACTGCATGTAACTCCAGCCCCGGCGAATCCAACGTCCTCTTCTGACAACGTTGTGGAGGTGAAATAGCTGTTCTATTACGTGTGTCTGTGTGAGCGTATGGGCGCATGTGTGTGGGGACCTGCGGGTGCCGCAAGAGGGCATTAGATGCTTCAGAACTGGAGCTGTGGAATGTCTAGTTTGTTACGTGGGTGCTGGGGCGGGAACGCCAGTCCTCACGATTTCCTAGCAAGCCCTCTTAACCAGTGTGCCAACCTATTAGTCCAAACGAGGTCTAATTGTAGGTGAAAAATTATCCTCGATTTTCTTTCTTGCCTCACTTCCTTTCAGCATAAATAAGATGCCGAGTGACCAGTGAAACCAGCCTGCATCCAGCTATCTTCAGGAACACTAAAGGAAGGGCGGCCTCGGGAGTGTCCTCTCTAGGGACCTGACCCCCAGAAGCATGCACATTAGCTCTCTGTCGCACATGGAGGGCCTGCAGGCTTCTGTGGTGAGTGCTGGGCTCTGTGGAGAGATGTTTTTGTCCCAAAAGCAGAGTGTGCAGTCAGACTAGGTCTGCCCCTCAGTGTAACCATGCTCCCTGAAATGGATGGGAATAAGAGGACATGAGGGTGTTCTATGGGAAAACACCCCATTTCTTTGGAAGCTGTTTCTTTCTGTAAAGGGCGATTCCTACAGAAAGTACAGTAACTAATTTAAAAAAAAAATGACACTGTATCATTTATCTTGAGAATAACCTTTGTATTTAGTGCAAATTATTATTATTTCTTTTATATAAAGAATCCGAGGATATTGGATTTAAAATTAATTTATGATTTTTTTTTCTTTCGAAACAGAGACTCACTATGTAACCAAGGTTGGCCTAGAACTTGCTATGTAGCCCAGGCTGGCCTTGACCACTTCACCCCCGCCTCGTCTTAAAAATGCTGGGATTTCAGGCGGGTGACAGCACACCCAGTAAAAATAACATTTGACTTGCAACGATTCACAGTTAGATGGTACCTTCCGAAAGGGTGCAACTGTATGTTATGGATGTATGTTTAAACTAAAAAATAAAACAAAATGTCTTTTCTAGATTCACATTTTGTTTAGACAGAAATTCAGTGTCCTAGCCTGATGGAGCAGCGAGGGGACATTTTCTCCTCTGCGGTCCTACCTCGAGCAAAGCATTACTGTTCTCCACCCAACCCTGGCTTAACCCGATGTCCTCTCTGTCTCCTTGTTTTGCTCGCAGATTGTCCCCGAGTTTCAAATGCCTGTCAGTGAGCTAAGATGACAGATTTGCCCATGCTGGTGTGCTGAGGCAGTACGTGTGTGAGCTCAAGCCTCTGGAAGCAGCTCCTGTGACACTGCTGTGCCCAGCGGTGACTTCGAGGGCAGGAGTTGAGGTGAACACAAATCCAGGGGAAACGAGGAAGCAGAGTGGTCTAAGTGACTCCCAGCATCTCACTGGGCCAGGAAGACACTACCCTGCGTCTTACTCTATAGTTCTCATTTTTAGATGGAGACTTCTGAGAGCCACTCTGGAGACAATAGAAACATCCCCAGGGATGTCCAAAGTGACATCCATTTGCTCATCCCAACCCCAGACGGTGAGCGGCAGTGAACTTTCGGTGCATAGCAGCATTTTGCCATATAGAGTGGGTTATTAATACTACCCCGGAGCCTTGGCAAACTCCGGCCTCCACCACATTTCACATTCTACTTTTTCGTAAACATCTTATCTCATCCAACCCAACATAGCTCCCTAATTCTTTATATAACCATGGAACTCAACACTCCACCTTCGTTGGATGGGTCCTTCTCAAACTCGCTTTATATTACAACAACATTAATTGCTATTTTATGCTCATCCGCAGACAGACATCTTCACAACTTCTTGGTAACTTACAAGTGCACTGGTTGACAGCATCCTCAATTAGCAGAGTCATTTCCATATCCTGGACATATACATTGATCAGAAAAGATGACAATTTATTTTTAGACAGACGCAGCCTGCATAATTTAAATATATTTCCCATTTGGCAAAAATGGTGTTGTAGCTAATGTATGTTCAATATTTCCAAAAACATTGGTACTTTCCCATAAATATCTTCCATATTTTTTTTTCAGTGAGTAATAAAATAGGTTGAGGTGGGATGTGTTTTAGCCCACCACATTATATCACTCCTATTTTTCCTCTTTGTTGGATGGCAATCAGGGGCCCCGATGCCAAGCTTTGGAAGCAACAGCATCTGGCTCCTTGGCAGAACCCGCAGGCAGACTTGTTGCCAACCTCTAAGCTGTGTCTGGGTCTGTTGCAGGGTTTGGCTGCAGATGGGCGCTCTGGGTTGCCTCGTGCTTCTGGAAGCCAGTCCTGGCTTTCCTTTTATTCTGAGGACTTTACTCATTTTTATTCATTTGTGAAGAAGGGCCCATCCAAATGTTTTATGAAACCAACACAGGAGAACATTAATGGATCAAGTTTTGCCTTTGAAGAGGCAGAGGTCACTGTGCATTTAGGCAGGAGACACCACATGCTGGAAGACAAGTCCACGCGTGGGCGAGCTCCGTCCCTTGAGCTTCTTTCTCTTCCACAGGGCTCCGAGGGAGGGTGGATTTGTATTCCTGTCCCTCCCTCCCTCAGGATGGGGCTGTGTGCTTACTGGAAAAACAGAAACAGGGGGAGCTCAGCCATCCTCGGATGGAGAAAGCCTCCTGTTCCTTTGTCTCTTTAATGGAACTAGACCCCGAGGACACAAGGACTGTGGCAGAGGTCCTCTGTGCCCTGCTCTCTCCTTCGGTGTTACTGTTCACCTGAGTGTAGAACCGCACGATGACAAGAACAAAGGATGCACACTAAGTCTTCATTTAGTCCCAGCTCAGCACATGCATCGAAGACAGAGCTTTTGGCCTCTAGGGCAAGAGCTCCTGGTTTTCTTAGAATT